>NC_031778.1:13706460-13791455 GCF_001522545.3 Parus major | reverse complement strand
GGAAAGGAAAATGACTGGTAGGAAATTCAAAAAAAGGTATCTAATCAGGAAATAGCATCATTTCAGATGCTTTCAAACTATAAAAGACTGTAGAAGGGTAAGTAAAAACTGCAAATTTTTATTGGATGTGTAATTAATCCCCCTATTTACTGAAAGAATTGCTTCTACATTCTTTATTTTTCTCTGAATGTGTATATTTGAGGAGTCAAGGCTATTGTGTCCATCATGTATGAAGGTAATTCATTAATACTTTAGCTGATTTATCTGAATGGGCAAGAGTCATATGTAAGCCCACTTTTTCAAATATGGAAATCTGGTTTGTGCCCTCAACATTTTTGTTATGACAGTCTCAGATTGTTACAATTTACCTACCGAGCATGCACACTGTACTTGCTATGCAATTACACATTCTGAGTATGGAAATTAGTCCTTGTCCTACTCAATGTGGATTTAGCTTTGCACAGATGACAATGTAGTTCCTCTGAGCTATTCCTCCTTCCTTCCTCCAAATATTTTTCAAAGGAAATGTGGTCAATATTTGCATTAGAACCACAAGATTAGGGTCATCTGCGATGGCAGTTTTAGAAACTACACTGCAGATCTGAGTGGTGGAAAGAAAGCAAGGAAGCTGCTGTAGCCAGGCTGCACAGAGCTCACCATGCACCAACAATCACTGCATCACTGGCTCCATCACTCGAGGACTCTATTTGGATGGTCAAACTCTTAAGCACAGCCATCCGTTAGCCCTGGGAAGATTAGACAGACAGATGGCTCCTACAGAGAGATGAGTTAGAAAGATGCAGGGAGGGATATTTTCACCACATGGATGCTGCCAAGTTCTGCAGAGCACAAGAGGTGCCCTGAGGTCTAGATCAAAAGCTATTCCCCCAGGATCTTCTAAAGAAAAACAGTTCCTCAGCTCAGGCAAGAACCTGACCAGAGGAGTAACCACAGATACAAGATTTCCTGTTGAACTGAGGATATGCTCATGTCCCTTATGACTTAGTTACTGTATAAGGCCACTGGACCAGGCCCAGAGACAACCAGCTTGAACGAGATGGATATGAACAGCTCCAGGCTCCCAGTGCTAGCAATGCATGGAAATACAGCAGTGGCCACTGCAGCCTTCTCTTAGGTGTGTTTTCAGTAAAAAAAACAAAATACAAAGGATAAAAGTGAACACAGAATCTACACAAGGCCACCAGCCTTAAAATACACTCAGAATGCCTGTCAGCTTTTGCTCACTTCATGCAGGTTTCAATGACTCAAGATTCAAGAGTTGCAGGAGGGGAAGTCCACCATTGATAATTACACCAATGTTCACAGAAACAGTGAAACTATTAACCATAACGTATTTTACAATTTGAAGTGATACTGCTGTAAGCAGATTATAGCCAAGTATTTGAAGATATGATTGATGACTACGGGCACAAAGAGGGGACACTGTGAAGATAAATAAAAGGACATCATGACCTAAGAAGTGCATGCTGCAGACTCTTTTGTGGGGTTTTTGGAAAGATGTGCAGGCTGCTCTGAGAACTGTGTGGCTGAAGCTTCGGCTGCAGAGCACACAGCTCTTCACAGCTTCCTCCTGCTGCCCACAAAGCACCCACCACCCCTGCTGAGCATGGCAGTCCTCTGCTGTAGAGGATAATGGTTTGAACTTCCCCAGGAAGACCTTGGCATGGAGATGAGCTTGTACCCTGCCACAGATTTCAACAGGGGCCTTACAGCTTGACTGTCTTGGTGTCCTATGCTCTAGAGAGTTCCAGTATTCAGTACCTTTAGAGAAAACTCTGAAAAGATCTCCTGGCTATAGAAAATTTCTGTCGGTCAGTCTCCAAACAGATGACAAGAAAGAGTCCTAAATGATGAGCACAAAACCAAGCTTTTGAAGTCTGTAAATAAAAGGGGAAAGAGCTGCAGGGCTGGTGATTATTTTGAAATCCCACTGAAACCACAGGGAGCTGGAAGTATTTACAGCACCGCTGGTAATGAAGTAACTAGGTGTCAGAACAGTGATTTAGCTGAAAAAGATGGTATCTAGCTTCTGGGTTTATTTTTTCAGGTGTTGTCAGGCCAATTTATTCCATTTTGAAGTCAGACGGTGATTTCCCTATGTCCCTGCATCATTCCAACTTGACAAACCTGAAAACCAAGTGCTTCTTTTTGCCTTTTTTTTTAATGAATAGAGCTATCCTGAATAGAAGCTGCCTCCAAACACTGCTGAGGTATTGGAACATTTCTTTGGTTGAGCAATGTGGGGCAGATATGTCAGACAGGGGCAACTGGCTGAACTCAGAGAGAAACCTAGCTAGGTCTGGAGCATAGTCAACCCTGGAAGGCTTCAGGTGTGAGAGGCTCATGTGAGCTCATCTCTTTCACAGCACTAACAACCTGATAGGAAAAGGACATGTGAAGGAGAAAATCTTCTGAGGTAAAGAACAATGCAAAAAAAACCTCATGCTGTCATGTAGTCACTCTCTTATCTACTTAAGCTCTTACACAGTGCCCTTAGCACAGCATCCAGTGCCTGTCAATCACCAACACGCTTATCTCCACACTGTCTCCATGGAAGTAAGAAAGGAATCTTATCTCCACCATATAGAGGAGCAGCTGAGGCAGAGAGATTAAGGGTTCGATCTGGTTACATCAACACAGGTTTCCAGTGCCATCTAAGATGTCCTGGGGCATGCAAGACATGTACAGGGCTGGCAGGTAGAACACAGGTCCTATGGGACATCCATGGTCTTTTGGAAGCCAGGCAGGGGATGCTGGCACATTGCATAGGGAAGGGAATGCCCAGGTTTAGACAACTGAACTGAATGGAGTCAAGGCAAGGCATTTCTGTGAAAGCAGGGAGCTGAACCCTACAAATTATCCTAACAGCACCCTAAGTACCAAACTCCCATCTGCAAAGAGTGACACAACATTTTAAAAAAACTGCAGGCCTGTTTTATTACTAAACAGTAGTACCAAGTTTTGTTTGCCTGGGACTTCAAATAAAACCTACTGCTGTCAGGAGCCTGTGTATTGTCTTCCAGGCTGAGTATGAACACCCATCCATCCCTTTTAGCCACAATCAAGAAGATCACAATGATCTATGGAATACGGAATATGGAGTTAATCTTTGTCAGACTCAATAAAAACAAGGGGCCAGAATCAGCATCATAATCAGTATCAGAGTGGCCTTTCTCCACCAAGCCCACAAGCCCAGACACGCTGAGAGGTGAATGTACTTCATTGTGGCAGCATTTACTTTCATTTTTAGCTCATGGCAAATCCCTGATGACAATTTAGGAGCTTATAATGAGCTTATTGAGGAAGAATGAAAGGATGCTCAAGGTCACAGCACCCATAGGAGTGCTATCAGTCTTGACATGAACAGCAAATAAGGTCCCCAAACAGCTGCCAAATCAGAAATAAGCTGTATGCAGAGGAACTCTGCTGGCCTTGCTACAGGCTGGCATTTTGGCGCATTAGGCTGAGGACAGACTTGCAAAAACCACTCGAGCAATGTGGACACTTGGCTCCCCTTTGCAGCAGCTCTGTGCAAGAGCTGGTGGTGAAGCACAGCCTGGCAGGTCTGGCTGCTGGAGCAGCCTCCTGCAGCCACACAGGATTCCCTTCTCTGTGTTTGTCCCCTTTGGGTTGGACTGTGGCCATGTGCAGCCCCACGTCCCAGCTGCTACCTGAAACACAGGTGTAACCAAGTAACCCCCAGGGGAGAGTCAGATTTCAATCCTTCCTTCTGGCCTCCCTCTGGAGATAAAAAAACACGTATCAGACACAATCCCCAGCCACAACAGGTACCCTCCATCATAATCACAGCTGCAACAGTGAGCAGAATCTGATCAATGTCTTAATTTACTTAAGCCTCACAAAGACTTGAAAGAGGAGAATTATTTTTATGTTATTATTTTTTTTTTATGTGTGAAATCTGATTATAATAATCCTGGCAAAGCAGAGAGTGATAAGCAAATAGAGTAGGTGAAAAAATGCAGTTTTGAAGAAGGAAATTGATTTCCTTCCATCCCTCCAAATTTGAATAATAAACTTTCACAAATACCTTCTTTGCATGAAACTCTTGGAGATTCAAGAAACTATAAAATACTTTGTTAAACCTTTAATAAATTTTCTTTCAGAGCTCCTTACAAAAATAGAGATTGTTGCACAGTGGAAGTGTGAGACGTTCACATTTGGAATTGAGAGGGAAATGCTTCTATGGGGATGCAGAAATTTTTTACAAACTGCTTGAAATTAGCCTCTGTCATGCAAGAAGCTGAGGCAATGGGAGCCTGGGTGCTTTGCCACTAAGGAGTTATAAACCAAAGATAAGTGTGGCCAACAGGCATCTTTCCCTTTTCTACACTGCTCCTGTCTTGTGTGGATAATTCTCTCCTTTCTCTGGAAACCACTTTGAGGTTTCTGGTAGACAAGCCAGTCTTGCTATTACATCCCTGAAAGACACAATGATTTCCAGTTTCCAAAGCAGGCACTATTTCTAATGAATTACCATTTTTTCACCCAAATCATCAACCACTAATAACAAAGAACATTCATTGAAAATTCAAGCTCCAGTGCCTCAAAAAGGAATTGGTCCTCCACACTTGCAGTGACATAAGCATGCACCTATTCACTGGACATTACTCAAAGACTGAATAGGAGTCTCAGGGAAGCTGGAATAAATACACTCATCTCAGTTTTCTAATGAATACTATGAATACCAGTTAGCTTGCTCTAGGTATAATCCAGTGGTAGTGACAGCAGACACTAAAATATATCCCCCAATACCACAGAAATTGTACTGGTCCTTCCACCACTGATTGCCTTGATATGTGATGATTTACAGCCATGCTTCCACCATGGAAAAAAACCCATGGAATAGTGTTTTATGTTAAGTCCCACCCAGTCCACCTCCAAGCAAAACCACCAGTGCAGAGCTGTCCCACAGCTCTCATTAAGTCCCTGGCCATACCTAGATGGCACAAGATGTCCTGGAGAGGGGATGACACAGTGCATGGAACTATACCAGCACTGTGAAGCACTACTGAAGCTCTGTGAATCCCAGACAGCAATCCACCTGGATGGTTTATAGAATTCAACCTAGCTCTGAAAAACCAAGTATTTCTACACCATCCAAGGTGTTTTCTCAGTGTCAGAGAGCTCACTCTGCTACTGTCTCTGCTACTGGTTTCTTCCAGCTGTCACTGTGAGTGGCATTTACTGGAGGTGGACACTCAATTAAATGCACCCACAAGGGCCACCCTTATGAGCAAAGGGATGTTGGGTGCTCAATACCTCTGAAAGCAGGGCTTTAAGCTATCTGAAAATCCATGCCTGCTTTTGTTACTGCAAACAGCTTCCTTGCAAGACCCAGCTGTTCAGTTCCTGGGGGCATCAGCACTTACCAAGTGTTTCTTTTCAGAGCACTGCTGCAATCCTGAGCTTCTCAGGAGCAGTTTCTAATTCTCCACCTGCCATCTTGTGAAGCTGACACTGTAAACAGCCCCAGCTCCTTGGGTGGCTGAAAAAGAGATAACTGTGGAGCCCTGAGCAACTGCACTTGACATATGGTATTAAGATGTGCAAGGGAAGATGGCTGGCAAAGGACGACTCTCCTGTGGTTCTTTTGCCTGCTCCCATTATCCTCAATGATGATTGCTAGGGACATAAATGCTGAGAAGCCAGAAAAGAAATGCAATGGCAAGACAGAGGGAAAAGCAATCCCAGCCTACACAGTGCACAGCTTTGAAAGCAAACTGATTTGCTCAGACACAAGATACTACACAAACAAGTTGTGCTGCTGATGCACCAGTTCCCTAAATAATCACAGTGATACAAAAGAAAGCTTGTGATTAAGGCAAAGTATTAGGATAAGGGAGAAGAGAAGGCCTAATACAGTCTCCATGCATGACCTTGGGCATATCACATCAGTCCTCTACACTGTTGCCTTAGCTATGTGATGAATTTTCCCAGTTTGAGTGGAAAATTATCAGACAGCATAGGAAAGCCCACAGGGAACTCACATCCTGTCCACAGGGACATCTTCTGTGGACAAGATCGAGGTGAGCCCCTATGAAGATAGACAAGCAGGGGGTAAAAAAGACACAAGGTACCTCTAAGGACAGCATAGCCAGTGCTGTTTAGTGACAGCTTCTGCAGCATGTCAGGAGAATCAAAGAGAAGTGCTTTGTCCAGCCAAAATACCCAGAGCAGTAGTAAGATGTGCAAGAAGACAGAAGTTGCTTTGGACAAGGCAGTGTAACAGCTGTGAGACTTTTTCTCCTAAGAATTAGGAGGGCAACAACCAACATTATGGAACCCAACCATTCCACATGTGCACAGCACTCTTCTCCTGAACTGGCTGGATCCCTGGCAAAGGTCCTTCTTCCAGCAGTGTGCTCTGCCCTGCAGGGAAGGAAGGGGCTCTGTGCAGACACCTAACTGGCATGGGAATAGACACAGTACAGAGGAGTGGGCTGCAGGGAACAGACAGCAGGCACCAGCTGCAGAGGGTGATGCTTCTCCTTGGCACCAAGTACAGTCCAATGCTCAAAACCCAGCAGCTGCCCCAGCTCCACCAGCAGCAGTTAGCCAGCCTTGGGAGGAAAGGGGGAACCTCTCTACCGTGCACATGAATCAATTTAGAGCAATATGGCTCAATGTGGGACTCAAGCCATCAGAAGCAGGAAAGTCACTTCACAGGCATGTCTGGCATGAGTGCATGGGCTTTCAACTGAGCAGGAATGCCAACAACTGCCCTTTCTCAACTCCTGCTTGCTTCAAATTCCTGCTATGGGAATCAACAGCCCAGCTTGAGGGAATGCCAGAACTAGACTAAATATCTCTCTTTATTTCACTCTGCACGTGCCTAGAAAGTTGGACATTATCTTTCTTGGTGCCTCCTCACCCAATGGCCTTGTTCAAAATCCCTGAGGTTCTATTTTCTTCTCTTCTATTTCATGCTTACAGTGATTTAGTGGTGGGAGAGAAAAGGCTGTGCAGGAGATTCATACTGATTTCTATCTCAGGAGCTTTAGAAAGAAGCAGATAATCTTTACCCAGCTGTAGTCATTCCTCTGCAGTGTTCCAAACAGCAGCTGGGAGTCTCTAAGGTGTGAATACAACTTCCAAAGGGTTTTTATCAATAATGCATTTGATGCACAGCCTTCAGCAGCTGACCAAGAAGATTCTTATAAAGAGAAGGAAATCCTTTGGTCTTCTCTGGAGTAAAGTGGTGAGGAGACAGAAAGACTTACCATCATTGTGCCATGTCTAATTTATGTCAAGAGGTCGTTCACATTTCAGAAAGCTTTTAGCATGGGGCTGGTGCAAAGGTATGTATTTGGAGGATTAGGGAGTACATTGTGAATACTAAACTACTTTCAGCTTTCTGCAATTCCCTAACTTACAGGGAAGAGCAGCATGAAAGGTTACCACTGCTCCCAGAGCACATCTCCTCTGCACCTCAGGCACCACCAGTATGTGGGAGGTGGCAGGGTACCCTCATAGTCTCTTTACTGCCTTCTCAATGGCTGAGACATCAAAATACCATATTAACCTGTGACTTGTGTGTGTGTGTGTGTGTGTGTGTGTATGTGAGAGAGAGGGATTTCTTGATTTCACAGAGGAAATATTAATTTAATGTCACTTAAACATTTCAGGGCTTTTCCACAGAAGAGTAGCCACCTCCACACAACAAAGTATGCAATTCCTAGTTCATCAACAGTGAAGAAGGTCCCTTTGTTAATCAAGCAAAAACTGTTGAGAAGGCCACAGGCATAAAAATACGTAGTCTGCATCTGCTAAGATAAATCTGCTGGTTTGGGTATGTTGTCCAAAACACACTGATGTGAGAGTAAGAAATGGTTAAGGAACAGGAGAAAGGATGACAGAACTAAGGTGAGCAGCAGAAGCTGTTGGAAAGTGTAACTAAGGAACAGCAAAACTGCTCCAAGCAAATGAAATTAGTCACAAAAGATTAAGCATGTAACCTAATTGCAGGCAGAAAGGTGATGATACACCATAAAAGGCCTAATGGGTACCAGTCCAACTATGATTACTTGGTTCTCCAGTCCTGCAAGCAGTCTAAAAACAACTGCTGGTGCAGCAGAGAGTGTTTAATTTAAGTTTGGTAAAGAAGGACCAAGCTGCAAGTCCAAACTTTGCTCTGAATCATCCTGCCTAGGCTCCACCTCACTCAGAGAAGATTTTCTCCTCCAACTCATGACACAGAAGAGGCCAGGAATTTTTAACTGCAATTCTCAAAATCCCAAATTTCTCATAACCCTATGTCTATGATTACACCCTCTACTCCCTTCTGCACTGCATCACTGTAGGTGACAATTGGGTCACTACACACTTCTCTGAAGGGGTCTCGAGCCCACAGGCTGGTGAGAGTTACTGACAGCACAGACAGGAATGTACAAGCACATGCAGTGCCCTGCTTGCTACTCTGCACTGGCACAACTTCCAGGGCAGGACAAGGACCAGCTGGTGGGAAGAATGAGCTTTGTATGTGTTTGAGCTCACATTAAGGTTAATGTGTGAAACAATCTGCTCTGCAGGATGCTGAGGTTAAACTAACTGGCTGCAGAGGGTTTGGTATGGTTGCTAAACCACCTGCTCTGCAGAAGGTCCAGGGTGAAGCAATTGATGTCTATTGTAATAATGACTGTCTTGAGTCATCTTTCTATCCTGAAGAACCAAGGACCTCTGAATGTGCCTGTCCCCATGGTGTTGGATAGCATCATCTGAAAACCCAGTGGGCCCCACCCTAGAACCATTCCAGAAAAAAAAAAACATGAAAAAATCCCTAGGTGTTACAGCAGATATAAATTCAGTCAAAATCTACAAATTGACTAATATAATTAAATGCCCTAGAAATAAACAGACAGCAGATCTGACACACTCAGACATTTCCCCTCGAAGCTGACATTTTCAGTCACCCAGGGCAGATTTTTTAAAAGGTCAGTCCCAGTGGCAGTGGCTGTGGTGGGTGAGCAGGACAGGCTCTGTCTCTGCTGCAGGCTGCTTTCCCAGTGCCCTCCAAGCCCCGTCACAGGGCCGGCATGCACAGGACTCAGCCTTTGCAGCGCTGCTCTGGCACACCTCAGATGCCATGAGGCCAGATGCAAGGACCAGGCAAGGCTCAGGAGGCCCTGGAGCAGATCCAGAGCCGTGTCCTGCCTGCCTGCTCTGCTGCCAGGCTGCCTTTGGGCAGTGCTGCTGGCAAGGTGCCCCTGAGCTCCTCCCTGCTCACACACAGCTCGCGGGCTCCTGGCACAGCCCCGCTGGCCATCCTACACCTCTGCAGAGCCGAGCACACTGTCAACACACAACACATCACAACACCTCACAACACAGCCCAGCAGGGACAGCAGCACACACAGACCCCTTCCACCCCACACTCCCTTTCAGGGATGGATGCACTGCAAGAGAAGATGGGTGGATTTGGAGTTTTCCTTGAAGTGTGGAGCGTCTCATTCAGAGAGATGCCAGAAGAAGCATTTGGAAGAGGCTGGTATTTCCCCATAGCTTGTGTCCCTGCGAACACAGATTCACAAAAGCACCAAGGTGCAATTCTAGCACTTCACTGAACTGTACATACACATTTCAGGCCAGGTTCATAACTCCTGCTGTGCACGTCTAATTCAACAATTTCAGGAGGTTCCTGTGCCAGAAGCCAGCCCCATATCTTAGGATCCATGGTAACAAGAGTCTATAGTACCTGAACAGAGTTCCCGTGATCCAGAGATCTCAATAAAATTATTTTTGTTTTTTGGAGATGCTTAGTCAGGACATTACCCTGTGACAGCAAAGCAGGGATAGTTCAGGTTCCCATCCAGGCCTCTCTGCAACAGTAGCCCACATTCCCCACTGTTTCAGCCAGTCTGTCTTGAAATAGCCCAGGGACTTAGCCTCTCTTCCTTTTCCTTGGAAAACAGCATTACAATTCAATGTTCCCCCATTTTTGAAGTTTTCTGTCACTTGGCTCCCAGTTATAATTACATGCACACAATCAGTGAAGTTTTTTCCTTGGACTTTTTAGTCTCTCTCCTGCTTTCACCTCCAGAGCTGTTAGTAGTCACTGTTTGGCAAAGGCATACCATTTCCTAGTTTTATCCATTCAGTATTTGAGTTTGATATTAGAAAACAGATTCAAATCATTTCATTAATACACACCTGACCTCAGTCAAACATATCCTCACTAAAAACTTTCCTTGCTTCTTTTCATGTCAGTATCCTGGACTCAGGAATGACAATATCTGTCCTCCCTCCACTACAAAGCGTTAGTGATAGTCCCACTGTAATCCTGGTGTTTTGTCTAGGTTTCGCTTCTGGAAAACAGATAACAGACAAATTATTTGATAATAATTTACTGTTAAAACAGACACTGAATAAATGGTGTTAAAAACAAGCAAAGCAGGCTGGAAAGTTTTAGAAAATGCCAAATATTAGCTATGTAGTGGACAAAGGAGCTGAGTTACCAGTCAGTCCTGCATCCCCCAGCTAACAAGATGCAAAGGAATGCAACGAAAGGGACTTCTGCTGGAAATGCCTCTCCAGAAGGACATTTTGACAGTCATCTTTTGGTTTTTGCCTGATGAGATAAATGCTCCACCTGTACATAATTTCTGCTAAACAGGGGCTTCACTGCACTTCCTGTCCTCAATCTAGACATGTATTAGAGTTCCCTTCCAAAATCCAACTCAGACATTGTATTGCCATTGACTGTTCTGCTTTAACCTCATCATTACCCCCTACAGTGATTACTTGATCACACACAACACACAGGAGAAAAATGGGCAAGCTCTGTGCAACACTACTGCTGCTTAGCACCTGCTCCAAAGGCTTTGCCTACCTGCTTATCCGTGCTTAGGCCTGTCTGGCCTCAAGGAAATCAGCAAAACAAACACTGCAGGAGATGGCAGCCTCCACTGATTCATCTCTCTGGTTTCTACTCTCGCCTTCACTTCAATTTACAGCAACTCCTCCTTGACGGTGTTTTACCCTCCCTCCACATTTCAAGGGAATCACGTGGGATCAAATGCTCCACCAAAATCTAAACATTTTGTTCTGATTTTATTAGGAATGATAAGGCAATATAAACCACTCTAAAGTTCTTAGTTCTTCTACAAAATGGGAATCTGTTATGTTTCTTTGGGGAGGTATCAAATTGAGATGAGTCAGCACCTCTGGAGCATTTTTCCCCAATCATCTTCCAAAATGAAATTTCAGCAAAAGATCGTAATTCATCCCAACACTGACAGACCACTGCTCACAAGGGGGACCAGCCCATCCCTGCTCCTCCAGCTGGTGTTAGGCTGACCATTGCATGTTCCTAAATGTCCTGTGCAACTAAGACTAAGAGAAGAATGTTATTAGTGAAGCTTACTTATCCTTTATAATTTGTATTGCTATCATATAAGACAAGGTAACAGCAGCTAGGAAATCAGGATTAGGCCCTGCTGTTACTGACTTTTTCCTCTGAAGGTCTCTTGTTTGAACAGCAAAGTCTGATCTAACTCATTCCAGATGGAAATTCAAGGTGCACAGCCCCATCCCTCCCTGTGGGAGCTGTACCACGGTGCTGTGCTGGGAAGTTCAGGGAATACAGGTACCTCAACAGGATGCCAGATGAGAAACCTTCCATCAAAGAGCACAGAAATGCATTGTGCTGCTCTCAGCAGACAAGCAGAACAGCATGGATGGCAGCATCTTACCAGAGGAAGAGGGATAACTTTTTTAATGAGAGTTGTATTTACAAGTTTCCATGCTACAAGGATGGCATGGCCAGGGTGCCTGCCAGGAGCTGTATTTTAGGAACATTTGATGCCAGGCAGGAATCTGTTCCCAGGGGCTGGCTCTTCTCAGGACCGCTGCTTCCTTTCATACCCATTTTGTTCCCATAGTTATGAAAAAGTCAGGGGACAGGAGGAGTTTTTTATCTCCCTAGTTAATGCCTTCATTCAGCAAGCCCCTTTAAACAGCCAGTGAAGAAGAGCAGATATTCTGGAGAGAAATTAAAGGCACATTACACTGGTCCTCCTGCTGTGCTTTGCCTTTGGAGTCATTTCTTTCTCCCTCCACTGACCTGGCTCCCTAATGAGGCATGTAAACTAGGGAACCCCTCAACAAGTGTGCCTTCTTACAAGGTTTGCAGTATGTCCAGGGTACCTACCTGGCCTGGCTAGCTGTACTTCTGACCAAATCAGCTAGTACCACTGGAGATCAAACAGGAATTAAAGGAATGGCATTGGCAGGAACAGGTTTAACACCCCAAGCCTATTAGGGGAGAGAATGCAGCATTGCTGATTCCAGCCCCTGACCTTGGAGTGATGTAAACAGGAGTGCAGCAACCCTAGAGGAGTTGTAGCAAAATAGTTATAGCATCACAAGCAGATTAAAAATACAGTTAATATACATACTTCCCCAGATGCTTGTTCATTATTATTCAAGACATGTTTATTATGCAAAATGATAAAGCAGAAAAAAAAGGAGAGGAAAAGAAAATGCAAAGACACACTGAGCTTTCAGCATGACTGGGGTTTTCTCAATGCTGCTTGGATTTTATTTTTTTTTTTTATTGTGCATAATCATTCCCTTATTAGCAGGAATCTTTGAAGTGATTCAGGCTCTAATTTCAGCATTTCAGACTCACAGGTTTATACTGAAAAACCATAGTGAGCTCTTGTAAGCGACCCATTTTTTTCCCATTTTCTATCTCTGCTAGGGTTTTCTACGTTTTCCCAATAAATTATGTATCACAATTTGCCATTTCAAAAATAATTAGAACTCTGAGTTAAACAACAAGGAATATGTGAGAGCAATACATTTTAGAAGAGAAGTGTTTTGCACTGGGGGCAAAACCCATCCCAGCTGTCATGCCACTGAATTATACATATCATCATATTGAGAGATTTTCAGTGTATTTGGAGTGATTGGGTGGACCTGTGGAGATTCTACAGTCCTGTGATGATCTGCTCCAGGAGAACTAGGAGTAGAGGCTTTGCCTCCCAAGCCAAGTACTTCAGAGGTACTCCTTTTCCCATGGCCCTGTGAGTTGTTGCAGGAATAACAGAGGGAAAGCTGGGAACCCAGGTGAGAAACTACACAAAGAAAAGTTCACAAAGAAAAGTTAATGGAAATTAATTTGGTGGTGGAACTATTAACTCCAGACAGAAAGGAGAGCATGTTCTGAGTCTTCTCCCGTTACAATTAGGCTGTTAACTCACTGGAGTGGGACAGACCTCCTTATCCATGTTTCTGAATCCTGTGCAACAACCAGCCCGTGGTCTCAGCTTCTTCACAAGTCCTGAGGCACTACGAATTATACCCACTGCCCTGCATTCTGTGCACTTCCACTTTGGTATTAATGCTAACAGTGGATCTTCAGGAGAGCCATGCCCCTCCCCAGAACAAGTGGGGATGTAAACCTTTGTGCACCATCAGGGAATTTACAGCTGCTGTACATTACAGGAAATCAAAAGGGAACACACCAATGACTCTGCAAGCTTGCCATACAGACAATGGGTTGCATCCTACTTTCTGCAAAGATGCCTCCAGCCAGAACATGATTTTCTTGTCTACTTAACACCTAATTCCCACATCAACCTCAGAGACAGCAATAGCCTTGTCTGGGGAAACAAAATCAGGTATCTAGTGTAAGTAAACAATGCACAATTTCAAACATCTGCTTCCCGAACAAAGAAAGTTTAGCATGTAATTTATTAGCGTGTAAATTTAGGCCTCTAAAGCTGGCTAGGAATGTATGACTGGCTTCAACCCAGCAATCCAGCCTGACACTATCCCTGCCTGAACAGATGAGGTAGGGATGAGGAAACTCATTGCTGAAGGTAGCGATGTGGCCAAGCCATCGGAAGGTCTCCCAAGTTTCTACGAAGTGCTGTCTCACCACATTTGGCTTTAGAGGACTCTACTCAGCCCTACTTTTGTGCTAATCAACACAAGGAAGACTCTTCCAGGGGCTGGTTATTCTAAGCCCATTCATTCAAGAGCCCATTGGCATAAACTCAGAAGGAGCTGGCACAAGCCATCCCTAAGACCAGGCTGATAACAGCCTCTGGTTTGATCCTGGGCAGGGATGTCAGCCAAAACCTCAGCTGTCACACAGAGATTAAACATCACCAAAAAACCCCACGAAACAAAACCCACAGTGATGACATATTCAGTTACAGCATCAATCTGGGTACAAAAGAAGGGAAAAAAACCCCAACCCAAACCAAAAACAAACAGAAAAAAACATCACCCCAGGCAATTTTATCTGAAACTGTCCTGGACTTGAGGATGTTCTAAGAAGTCCTTACAGGGCTTCCATGCAGCACTAAAGGCAGCCAAGCAATTAATTTATCAATTGGTTTATGTGAGTGAACAGTATCTGTGGGGAATGCTGGCCCAATTTTTTGAGAAATCCCCCCAAAAAGGCTAGTGAAAGAAACCTAGATACCTACACAGAGAGAACAAGGCTGTAGTTTAGGGTCTGCTAAGCAAAGAACAGGGATGATGTGTCCCTTGGTGTGGTCAGCAATGAGGTCCAGGCAGCGTGGCCTGGGAACCCTCACCCCACAAGGAAACCTGCAGTATCCAAAAGAGATTGTCTGAACAGGTTGAGCTCTTCTCAGATATATCCAGTTCTTTCATGGCATCCTGATCTCATCCCTTGTCCTTTATGATGAGCTATATCCACACTCCCTGCTCCTAACACACTTTATCCACAGATTTTCTATTTTCTATTTTCTATTTTCTTGCCATGGGGTTTGCTCCCCAGCACAGTGAATTAATTGATTTACTGCTGTAAGACAGAGCCAGAGCCACCAGTCATCACAAGGAAAGTATCCAAAAAGGTCCATCTCCCCGGAGTAGAGTATCACCCATTTACTGCCAGCAGAAACCTTGGATCACATTGATAAAATACAGTTTTAATAATGGTTTCACTCTTATTAGCTCGGACAGCTCAATGCCATCAAGCTGTGGCATGTAATGAGGTTCACTTCATTACCCACTGGCCATCACAGTGCATCCTTCCCCATCAGCCTTCCCTGATTAACCTTCCTACTCAAGACAGGCACACTTGTTGGAAACAAGCAG
This sequence comes from Parus major, assembly GCF_001522545.3. Taxonomy (NCBI): domain Eukaryota; kingdom Metazoa; phylum Chordata; class Aves; order Passeriformes; family Paridae; genus Parus; species Parus major. The sequence goes on along the minus strand of NC_031778.1, from coordinate 13,776,341 downwards.
GCCCATTAAACCACCCTCACTTGAATACATGTGTGATCTGGTGCCTTTTAGGATACTTGAAATGACTAACAGATGTGTTTCCTGGACAGCATGGTCTTCCTGCTGTCTACTACCTCTTGGTGTGTCCCTCCCACCCCTTACATCGTGTCTCACTGCTACTAGAGAAAGAGAATTTTTCTCTGTATCTCCTCTCATCTCTCAGCTGTCAAACATCATTTTTCCAACTCTCTATTTCTTCTTTTTTCCCAAGACCCACACCTTTCCCTCCCCTGCACTATTTGTTCAGAAAATGATGACCAAGAGGACCCCACTGGCTGGCTGTGGCTCTGTGACACATTCTGATTTCCTACAACCCTCATTTACAGGACCCTGATGGTACAAGGAGCTTCAGCATTAGGCCAGAACCGTGTTCTGCACTGCACAAACAGGGCAAAGCATCAGTCCTGAGCCCCTGACAATGTGCCCAGAGGGACACACGCACAATAATGCAGTATCACACCAGGCTTGGTATTACCTTTAGGAATCTGATAGCTTTACAAAAAGAGGAAGTTTTCATTGTTAGTAAACCAATTTAATTTATTTAGAAGCAGTCAATTATGTTTACTGGGCTATGAAAGAACAGGAAGCGTCTGGCATCCACAGAGATCCAGATTGATCTCTCTGTCTCTCCTTGACAAGCAGCCAGTTTTGAGACCTCTCTCGCCAGGCATACTAACACATCCACTTGCTTTCTACCCCGAGCTGCTGGGGAGACAGAGCCTTGTTACATCCCAAGGGAAAAGGGGAAATCCCAATCATGTGAGTGGTATAAAACTGACCAGGAACAAAGATGGAAGAAAAAAGTTATGAAAAATTGCACAGAGCAACCCAAACTGCTGCCCTTTCAGTGGTCCCATCTCCGTGCTCACATACACTTTTGAAGCAAAGTAAGTGCCCAGACAAGAGCAGAATCACTGCACTATAAATTTACACAAAGGCAGATGAGATTAGAATCTGGCTATGCACTGTAAAGCTATCATAACTACAGAAATGAGAAGTGTATTATTAACTATCACTTTTTACTATGTAGAACTAGAACAAAGTTATTTGAAGCATAAAAATTCTGGCAAACGGGCTGCCATATTTAATAAATCACTGAATCAATTATTCACTGTGAAAATCAATTACATACTTTAAATGAGAATCTTATGAATAACCTCATGCCCTTTCATGCCATCTAAGAAAGTTATAAGGGAATTAGTTGGCAAAAAAATGCTGCACTTATCTTCTATGTGCATTAAAAAGACCACACAAATACAGGGAATTTCTGCCAACAGAATAGTCCAGAACCCTTTTAAGAGAGTCAGGGTATTGCTGTGGATTTACACTGCAGTAAAAAGCAAGTATGACCCATTGGGTCACACTCATTGGGGCACCACCTATGACCAGGTATCTGGGGGCAATTCAGAAGCAATCCCATTGAGTCCATGCCATTTCACAAATGAGAAATCAGAATATGACCAGACAACCCTATACAAACGTCTCAACAACGTGACCTATATTAAGTACATACTTAAAGGAACAGAAAGTGTATCTTCACAGGTCAGGAAATATTGCCATGAATCTCCGTGAAGACACTTTAAAGTGAATATTGCATGGTCTTGCAGCAACTCCCCCTGCTCCTACTTTTAAAGGTTTGCTGATACGTGACTGTATTCAGAAAATACACAGATAATGCTAGCTGAAGTCCCAGCACAGTCTGCTTCCTCCCACCTACAAAACCAAGGCACTCCAGGAGCCCAAGAGTGCAAAGTACTTACTGAGCTGTAGAGATACCCCTCAGCGTTCATGGCAACGTACAGACCTGCCTTCACCCCTTGGATTGCCACCACACGAAGACCCACAGGAATTAGATTGAAAAGGGCTGTGGAAGGAAAAGAAAAGCAAATGTTATGGACACATCATCCTACATGGCCACAGCTGCTCCTGCCCCAGGGCCAGCCCACCCCACTCCTGCCTCTTCACAAGAGAGACTGCACTAGGTTTAAGCATCCTGCTTCTGGCTTCAGGGAAGGACTGCAGCCATGAAGCTGATAGTGGAAAGAAATTTTTAAAAGTACTGAGTCTGGGCTGCCTCCCAAATGCCTTAACACACCCATCAGTCTGTCTGATCACTGCCTTTGCAATGCCAAGGGCTCATCCGTGTTCCCAAGCAAGAGCATCATGATGGCTTTCTGAGGGCCAGCTGAGCCAGGGAAACTGCACATACACAGATTTTGCCTGTGGCAAATGCAACAACACAACTCAGTTTAGCTCACCCTGAAACACATTTAAGCCTAGTCACACTTTCCTGCATTTTCCATATGCTAAAAAGAGTACACAGACAGCAACCATGGCCAGAAGAATGCTAATTAACTTGACTTTGTGTTTGCCCATGTGATCCTGGGCTGTCAAGGGAATGAAGAAACTCAAGGATAGTGCTCCACTCTGGGATGTCAGTACTGCTCCCCATTCAGGATCAGCACTGGAGAGGACAGAAGAGGACAAGATCTTTTATTATTCGGTTTTACTGCAGTCTCATTGATTAAAGCATTGCAACTTCCTCTCAGTTAATTACTTTATTGCTGGATTCCCACCCAGCAGACCCTGTATCTTATTGAAAGACTCTTCCCATGAGTATATACATTAATGTACTGTCAGGCTTTTGCTACATTTCTAACAGCATGGGCTCAAAGAAGAGACTGTTATCAGTACTGATAGACTGAGCACTGAAGAATTAGCATGGCTTTGTTTCTACTGAGCTTTACAGGACAAGAGTATTTAGATATTGCAGGATCCCTCGTGCTTCAGCTTACAAAGAGCTAACTAGAACTCATCCCAGGAACCTGAAGGTATGGAAAGATGGATACAGGGTCAGGCAGAAATATAAGCACACAGTGGAAATACTTCATGCAAAGTCTCTTCCCACACAACAGCCCTGAAACACGAATAAGCAATGCCACTTTGCTCAGGACATCTACCAGGTGCCTTGGCTGAGCAGGGCTGCCTTCAAAAGAGGATCCATAAATTCCAGTGAACATAAACATATAGTTTTTTCTTCACTTAATTCCCAAGGAAGACTGGATGACTCCCTTCAATGAACTGCCTAAAATGGAGACACCTCAAGCCTAGTGAAAAAAACCTTACTCTCATCTCAGCCCCTTCTTGTGTTTTTAAGCACCCTATTCAGTAAAACATCAAAGAATGTGCTGAAGTTGTACAAAATCCAGTGCCTGTATGTGTATTTTTGGAGGAGAATGTCAGTAGATAGATATGGAAAATGCAATCCAGGCTGGGTATTGGTCAATATAACTGGAGTCAAGGACTGCTACTCTGGTACTGTCCCTAGAAAAGACAAACACATCCCAGAGTAACTACTAAGCATTACAAATCTTGTCTACCCCTTTCTCCATATAATGAAGGTCTAAAACCTTCTGCAATTAAGAAGTCTATAAGCAATTCCCCTTCCCTATTTCTTCCTCCTACTGAAAAATGGAGCATATTACTGCTAATAATGAAACAAAATGGGCATCATCATTCATTTCCTACAGCCAATTTGTCTTGCATAGAAAACTTGTGACAGACCATTCAAAGCCTTCATTAGGCAGCAAGGTGATAACACCTTGCATAGAGCAAGAATTAGTGGTTGAGAAGTTCCACTTGGAAGCACCCATGTGTTTCCAAATCTCTTTCCACCTCTACATGAAAAGGGATCAAGGGAACAATCCTACTGTGCTGTTCCACAGTAGGAGGACCACTGCCAGTTCCCAAACTCCCTGGGACCCTGCTGCACCCACCATCATGGCAGAGCATCTCCTCCTCAAATGCAGGGGAGCAAGTGGGCAGGCAAGCATAAGGACACAAAGATGGCAGAGGTTACTGGCAGCCAAAAGAAGTTTTAGGAAGGAAGTATCTTCCTCAATTTAAAAAAAACAGCAGTTTGGGCCAATCAAGAGTTTGTAAATTCCCAGAGCTACGTCTGCACTCAAATCTAGAAATACCTTCGTAGAAGTTAAGATGCCTTTTACTATCATGCTTTCAAATAAGTATTTCATATTTAGAACAGATTAAAAAACTTATAGGCTTTATTGTAAGAATGTAAAAAATGGGGGGAAACCCCTCAATCAACCTCAAAAGCTAGTTGTCTCATTTTTGTCAGAAAAAAAAAATCTGATTCATTTGGAAGAGCAGATTTGAAAACAGGAAAGACGTCTAGCTGTGGTAGAATACAACTGGACACTGGGTGTGCTAATGTGAGAAAGAGAAAAATTTTAAAAAATCTTTTAAAACCGTTTCTCTGCTGCAAATGACACATATTCTATGCCATCTGCAGCTTCATAGAAAAGACATGCTCTTTTACTTCATAGGCAAAATAGAAAAAAACATGAAGATGTTTAATATTTGTGCCTCTTTTCTTTCTTTACATCTTACCATCTTCAACCAGTGGTATTTACACCTGACCCTAGTACTCCACACTCCACTCTTAAATCCATGAATATATTGTCACTCTTATGTTATGGTAATTTATCAGCTAAATTCTGAATGCATGTTTCCCTATGGGTCTAAATTATCTACAGAAATGAAGAGCGAGGAAAGACCTGCCATATATAAGGTGTGGTCCATATGCACAGCAGCAAGATGAGCTGGTCATTTATAATAAGTGATTTGTTCCTGAGCAAGACATTTGTGTTGCACACAAATAACAAAGGAGTAATGGAAGATGCAATAGGGTCAGAGCAGCCTCAGTGCATGAGGTGATGAGGATTAAGATCCTGAGGGGAGTGAGGAAGGCTGCTGAGATGATCAAGAGACTCTGGTGCAATACATAACGAAAGAAGAAACAGGGAACTGCATTTGCTTAACTCAAAGAAGGGAAAGGCACAGACAGATTCTTCTCAGAGGAACACAATGAAAAGACACGAGGCACTAGACAAAAGCCTCAAATAGAAATGAGGACTGGATATGAAGAAAGTTCTCTACAAAGAGAATAGTGCAGCACTGGAACCTGAGAGTTTATGAGAGGTTATGGAATAGCTCATTCCTAGAAAAGTATGAAGAAAGCTGACGAGGCTCCAAAGAGCTGAAGATAACCCAAGTGGGATGCTGGAATGCAAGCCTCCTTAATCTTCTGGTGTTTCTGGCTGGAAAGCCCCAAACAACATCTGGCTAGAAAGCACCAAACAATACCCTAGATATGCTGGGCTGTTTCCACCTGGTCAGTCCAGGTCACCTATCCTTTCTGTACTGTCCATTTGCCAAAGCTTTTCAGATGTTCAGCAGGATTATGTGGGCAGACGAGGCATTACCCTGCTCAGCCCAGGGGAGAGCGGTAACAATGCAAGCACTGACAGCAGCACTGAGCCATGAAAGGCCACTTGAGATCACTGGAGCTGGAAGGAAAGATACTGCCCCAAGTTGGGGGTCACACATCACAGGAGGAACACAAACAGGGGCCTCATACACCATGAAAATGCACTCCAGTAGGATGAAAACTTCACATATCCCAGTTGCAGCAGCCAGAGAATGTGCCCCCTTGCTTACATTGAAATGGCACGTCTCTAACGGCATGGCAGAAGGAACAGATGTCCCAAGTGCTGGCTCCTGGGAAGCTGGCTGGATGCCCATTCAAATGCCATTAGAACTTGGCTTTTTCTGGGTTTTTTTTTTCTTTAAGTGAGAGGAGGTGGAAAATAAATGCCACCAGCTTCAAGAACACACAAAAAATGGGCAACAGATAATTAATTTAAAAATTGCTTAAATATTAGCAGTTCCTCTTGTATAAATAACTGGGTTTTTATTAGAACTTCTAATTGCATCAGATGTATCTGAGGGACATGGCGTGTCTCATTTTAAACATTTATTTTGCCAGAGTAAACCAACCTAATGTATTCCATGAAAATTATGCATCCTTTCACAATGTTAATTTGAATAATCAGTGTGGGGGTACAGAACACAAAGCAATGTATGGAACACGGTGTTCACCAGCTGTTTAACTGCGCCAAGATGACTTCTGCATGGAGAACAGGTGGTCATCTAGGGTGGGAAGGATCCTCCTCTGGCTCTCAAGAGTGCCCCTTCCTGCTCTGGATGCAAGATAACCAACTCCTCTTCAGGGATGGGAAGATTTATCTAGTCTTTGATGAGCTTTGATGAGTTTTGCTCTTGCACACACTTCTGACTGGCTAGTTAGGAACCTTCTGGAGAAGCACTTCAAAACAGAAAACAGTAATGAAGCAAATCTGTAAGCTGTTTACTTGGACAAGTAACTTTTGCCTTTCTTTTGGTACTTCCAGAGTGAAAAATGTGATTTCGTTTTGAAGCTGTAACTGGAAGCTTCACATATTCTGAAATGTTCATTCAAACTCAAGATTTATGGACAAGACCATGTAGTAAAAAGTTATATAAAGTTGAATAAAGCACTGTCCTAATTTCATTTTCAGGAGCCAAGTATTATCAGGTTGGATTCTTTCCCTCTTTTGAAATCCCCTGAGATCAGAAGATGGGGAATTCTTTGGCTTCAATCTTCTCTCAAAAACTTGCCTAAACTTTCCAGCATAGTCCCTGACTCTGAGCCAGTGGCTTGGCACACTTCAGTGAGATGCCTCCTCTCCCACCAAGCTGCCATCTCACCAGATAAATTTATACTCCAGAAGTGTACTTCAGCCCATCTATTTCCAGTTAAGAAGACTGGATGGAAGCAGCTCTCAGGTGCTCAGCACCCGACCAAACTCACCTCTGACATTTCTGGAGTGATGTATAAATCACAGCTCTTTGGGCAACTGGGGCCCAACCTAGCCATGGGAACTCAGGAGGGTCCCCTGCAACCACTGAGAGTGCAGCAGCTTCCCTCATCTCCCCTGTCAGTCTGAAATATTGCAGAACTGCTCTTACATTTCTCTGCTGTTTACCTAAATTTATCCCTGCTCACATTTAAGCCCATTACTTTGTTGTTCAGTCCTCCGTGATAGATGAGGGCAATGAATCCCTGTCATCTCTAGCATATCTTCCCATGTTTGTGACAAATAGGGCTCCAGTGGGATTTTCTGCAGTTTAAGAACACCCCAGGTCTTCTTCCTTTATGAAAAAGCAGCTAATACAGCCCACTGAACTCACCCCATGTGTTGGTGTCTGTCAGAGAGTATCTCAAGGCCAGACTCTTCTTGAATGAGACCTCCTGAGTCTCTGAGCATAGAAGTGTGTGTGTGTAAGTCCACAGACTCTCCTGCTCCACACATAAATCAGAAATTGTCTTATTGCAATTTGCAGTATTTAATTTGTTCAGTATCAGTGTATGTAAAAGGACTAAAACCTGACATTTACATTTGATACAGGCCACATTTCTGGATTCAGCCTCTTGGGTCATTCCACAAGGGCTTTGCCAGCCACCTGCAATTTCAGTCACCATCTTCCCACAGCTCCTTCTCTGCTGTGTGGACCCCCAGCCCTGAGCTGCCTGCAGCAGGGCAGCCCCAGAACACACCATGCTGCTGCTACAGCTCCCTGCAGCTTCCTGGGGATGTGGCAAACACCAGGGATGTGGGGCTACAGCCACCCTGCACCCCTGTCCAAGTACACCTTCACAGGACAGTGTCAATGTGCTACATGTGCTGCACCCCTACAGATACCCCTCACCTGCAGCCCAGGCCCTGCCTTCCTGGAGAAATGCCAGCTAGGAGCTTCTTTGAAATTACACCAAAATTTGTCTGCAAATCAAGCAGGCTCCTCTTTTCAAAAAGTACATGAAGTTTTCTTCCATCAACCCTACCACACAGATGAACTTCTGTTCACCTCTAATAATGTCTGGGAAGCCAAATTCCAAGCTGGCCAGGTTAAATGCCCCTCTAACAGTAGTACAGGGAACTGCAAACCAACATAGATAAGAAAAAGCAAGACTTGAGCTCTACTCTCAATTTGTGGCAGCAAGGATCTGAGCTTAACTGCCCACTCAGGGATGGCACTCTGATGCCTATGAAATGAAGAGATGCTGCAGAAAATATTCTACACCTTTTATAACCTTTTGAAGAGCTTTGGCATTGACAAAATGACTTCCTCTTCAAAAGGAAGACTGACGACTGCTTTGTATGCATTTAAACCAGTATGGCTCCTGCACATGGCCGTGGTTTTCAAACTGTGTGGCTCTGCTGCCCTTTGTTGTCCAGCCTACACCCAAACCCTCTGAACATGGTTTTAGAAGATGACCTCCTTTGACAAGGTCATTTGATACCCTCAGCCTTTACACCAGCCTCAAAGCACGAGACTTCAGTGAACAGCTGCTTTTCTCCAGCCTAGAAATTCCTGATGCTTGCTGAATTTTTGAGGCTAAAATAGTGAAAACGATTTTCTCCTCTTCTCCTTGGAGAGAGAATTCCCCGTATCCTTTACCCACGTGGCATGTGTATAAATATAATCTCCTTTCTCTTCTGGCAGCAATTCAAATCATGGGTTTTATTCTCCACCCCACCCAGATGGCAGTTACAGAATCGGGGCAGGAGGGAAGAAGATCGGAGAGGAAACATATGAAATTATACTGGCAAGATTTAAAGGGGACGGATAGATAGAAAAAAAAATGTGCAGAAAACAGCTGTCTTCCTCCTAATTTGATCTTTTCAAAAATGAAGCTGCACAAGTGAGACCCACTAGGTGATGCATTTGATTGTAATTGGGTTGCAAAACAGGCTAATTTTTCTTACTGTAGTCACTGTTTTCGTCCTTGGTCCCATCAATTGTACCATCTGGGTGCATCTGCAGGAAGTATTCCTGCTGGCTGAATAACCTTGTCACAATTCCTTTCAGCTGGGGTTCTGCAAAATAAAAATAATAATTATTACCAGTTATACTGAGTAGCATGAGACCCAGTTTGCTTGTCCCCCCTTAAGCCCTGAGTAAATGTAAAAGTGCTTGGCAGGTAAGACCTCTTCCAGTGATTCCTTTCAGGCATGGTTGTAAAATATTCATATAAAATACACAGACATACAGGCAAATATAATTGAGATCAGATGAGCAGATAAAATGAAATGCATACTTGGTGCAGTAGAAGCAGATTATGGTACATCAAGTCTCTGAAAGTTACCTACCAAATGGAAGTATTCAGACAGTTAATGTATTTAGAATATGCCACTTGTTCAGAAGAGTATTTGCTAGCACTCTTGCAAAGAACATTCTCATTGTTTCTTACTCTGCTTGTGAAGCCAACCACCTTGCTTTTTGTATGGTTGAGTCACTATCATGCAGTGCCAGTTTTATGCCAATGAAAAGCTACTTAAATCACTGGTATTACAGTGGTGTAAACCCCGAGCAGCTGAGTGCCGAAATCAGGGCTGCATGTGAGCCCACTCTGTAGGACTTGGGGAGAAAAGTTCACAAAGGAAGAAGGCATTTCCAAACCTGACCTCTGAAGCATTTATGGGCACCTCAGACTACCTCTGTTTCAAAATCCTGCATGTTTTCCCCCACCCCCCTCCTAAAACATGTGCCACACAATCTGGCAGATTACAGTCCTTGTCTCCAACAGGGACCTTTCCCAGCCCCTGTGTGTCATGAGCCAGCCATGCCCTGGCTGGGTCTTCCCTATTGTCTCTACAACATTTTGTACCTTCCTGCTGAAGGGTAAAAGGAAAACATGAAGAAAAGCACAAAAATATGAACTTCACACAGCAGGTGTGCAGCTTTACCACCTGTCTGCTCGTCACCCTACCAATCAAACACAAACTAAGTCATCAAAAACAAATTCAATTGTAATCACACAAGATCTGTCACAGGCACCACTGCTGGAACACAAGTGAGCTGACTGCATGTGAGCAGATACACTCACTGGATGGAGGAGATCCTCCTTGTGTGACAGCAGGTTGTGGTTTTATGTGACCACCCACCAAAAGTAAATAAATAAGACCCAATTATTGCTGGCTCAATGGACAGGAAGAATCCAGCGCAGCATACCAAAATCTCGTCAGGCTCCTGCCTTTCCTGCCTCTAGTGAGGCTGTTTAATAAGCCATGGTCGTTACATAACCGTGGTCACGTTGTGTGTTAATGTTCCCATCCGGAGCCCCGCTCTCGCTGCATCACTGCACGACTCCCCTTTGGGGAACCCTCACCCTGCTCTCCTGCACTGACAGCAGCAGCAGCAGGGATCTCACATGCAGACAGGCTGCAGGAACAAAGCATTTCAGTTTCAGCAATCCCTACACTAGCCAGGGGAGAGTCAGGTACTTTCTCACAGCTACAAAAGCCACTGAATAAATCACATCGGATGGTTTCTATGCTGCCTTAAAAAAGATGTGATTTCAGTGCAGTGAGTGCTGTAGGCTGCAGTCAGGTTTTCTCCCAGCAAGACTCAATGCTGGGACAGTAAATAAGTACTGGGCATCTACCAAGAGCTAGTTTTGGTCAAGCCAATATATGTCAAAATGACACCTAGAAAAACACTCAGCTCATTCTTCTAACCTAAATGAATTACCTATTTTGTTGAATGCAGAAGTTTGATTTAACTTGCTTTTCATAAGAAAAGCACATCAAAGCTAGAGGAAATGAAAATCTGCATTCTCAGGCACCTGCATATTCAGGTGCCTGCACCACCCTCCTCAAGTCTGTCCCCTTGCTCCCTTTTATCTAATACCACAATAGTAAAGGCACTAATAGGCACTCTTTGATATGAGACACCTACATTTGAGTCCCTGAATGAATCTTAGCCTCAATTTTACTCGCTGGTTAAATTTTAATGTTTAAGTACTTTGCATGAAATGGAAGAGCTCCCTGAAGGAGAGATTTAGAAGATGCTCCTGCAGTCTGAGGTTTTCTGTGTGCTGGAGAAGTGGGGAGGTCTTTTCTTAAAGCTCTCTGAAGAGGAGTGGGGAGAGAAAACAACCCTGACCTTATCTTTTTTTTTTTGGAAGATGACTTAGCTACAGGATAGAATTAGAATAGCACCTTTTCCTCCTTCTTAGGGATACAAACTATATTTCAACCATGCAAATAATTTTGGAACAGGAAAATCTCTCCCACTTTTACTAAATAGCCTACCAAGTAAAACACTGACCAAATCTGCTTATTATTTATAACTTATGACATTTTCAGGGTTTATCAGAATAGCACCCAAGATCCCCTGATGCCTTCTTGCATCCTTTCTATAGATGCAAACACTTGCACCAGAAGGCTGCATCACCATAGCAAATACAGGGTAATCCCCAGGGTTCCTTTCTGTTAGTGACCTGACAGACACCTAGGCAGCTTTAACAACTGCTTTCCTCATAATGACAGCCTTTTCTGAGTCACGACCTACCTAGGGACAAGTTAGAGGGGAAATCATGTGTTATATGACCTGGTTTTGCTGAACTTTGAGGCTCACACCCAAACTCAAAAGTAAAACTCAAAGGGAGTGAAGCAGAGAGTTCTCAGCCATACACAAAACCATGTTCCTCCTGGCCCTAACAGTCTGAAAGAAGCAGAGCTCCTGTCTCTCCTCACTGCATAGATCCTCTTCAGCAGGAACAGCCCTGCCCACACTCATATAGGATGTCCTGTAGCAAAAAAATACCTCTTCCAGCCACTGAAGGATCAGAGAGCATTCAGGAGACATGCAGGTCTCTCCTCTGGTTCCTTCATCTTCTTGGGTCTCTTTCTACAGCAGAGAAGTGCTGGTGAGAAGCTGCACCTCTGTGTACCTTTAGCTACTTGAACTAAACACAGAAGTGCAGGGAGGTGCACAGCCAGCACCGAGTCCTCTAACACAAGGAGGGGCTGGGGAGTTGCCTGTGCAATGGGTGATACAGTACAGCCATCTCTCCACTTGAACTGATCTCTCTTTGCATCCCCAAAACCCCACAGGCTGGCCAGGCAGGTCCATAGGGTCCCCAAACCACCAGTATCTCTCCAGTGCCTACAAAGGAAGCAGCTTGAACACAAACAGGTGACAACAGCTGCTGGAGTAGCTGCTTCCCACCAGGGAACTTCTTGTCTTATGTCTGGGCATAAAGTGAGCTACTGGGATTTGCCATTCATACAGTAAACTGAGTGCCTAGAGGACTACAGACAAAATTTTAGGTGAAAGCAACTTTTAACAAGGAGCAAGGATTTGCCCATCTTCCCCTCTCAGTATGGAACTGTTACCTGAAGAGAAAATTGTATAATCACAGGACAGGAATTTTCCTGCTAGCCCAGAGGTAAAATGCTGCACGTGACTTTTAAGAGACCTACTTTTGTCATATCATATATTTTAACATCACTTCTTTCCATCTACAGAGTGATTTTATCAGTCTTTCAGCACTGGAACATAACCCTTATGCTGCAGCATTTGTGCTAAAAACCTCAGTTTATAGAAAAAAAACCACAAAACCAGTAAGTCTCTGTCAATTAAGGATGCTGAGACACCCTGGTAAGTCAGAACAGAAAGACAATGAAATAGACTGAGAACTTTCCAGGTTTGCAATAAAAAAAGAACCACCCTTCCTAGCAGACATTATTGACAGTGCTTGTTGGAGTACCAGGGAGAAAAAATACAATAAAACCCCACAACCATGATACTTTTGTCTATACTACCCTCAGTGATACTGCTCCAGGCTATATTCAATAAGAGAAAGAAGTAAACCATAAAATAAAGGAAAAAAAATTGCAGCACAGATAAGCAAAAACTGCTATGAACATTTTCTTTCTATAATTCTTAGAATTTATCACAAATCAAACTTAAACCTACTCTCTAACCTCAGCCTTGTGAAACAAATGGGACTCAAATCCTCTTGCTTTTAAAGGCACAATGCTGCATAACACACTTGGGATAAACCTATTCCTCCCACTCAGGCTCCTCCGTGTGCGCTTCTATTCTGCTGTAGAAGCAGCTTTCCCTGCAGAAATGGAACTGAACTAACATGGGCAAGACTTCAGCAGCAACTCAGTGTCTCCCAAAACACAAAGTCAAGCACTTTGGAATGGATTGAAGAAAGATGTTCTTGCTGCCTTAATCCCAAGCTACTGACTGAAAAGAAGAGACTTCCATGCAGCTTCTACTCCCAGTGCAGACCCCATGCTATGAGGTTTCCCATGCAATATGCAAAGGGATATTTTTAGCCCTAACTTTATAAGCAATACTGCTATACTTCAGGATGCTTACTTTAAAGATCCTGTTCTAGCTGCTCATATACAGCTGTTGAGGGCTGGGGAGTACTGGAGAAAACTCAGTGGATATTCTTTATGCAGATACAGTAAGCTCAACTCCTTCAAATTCCAGAAGATGCAAGGGAAGATCATGCTCAGGAAGCACAATGGGGACATCAGAGTGCAGAACAGAACAATAACACAGAGCAAGAGCTAAGCTGTAACTCTTAGGAGAGTTACACTAGGGTGTGCAGCATCTGTCAGAATGGGCACTTCCCTTTGGTGAAGACACAGTTGTCACCTAATGACCCTTCTGAGAGCAGTCATCCACTGACAACTCACAACACCCTCTGAAGGGCATCTGCCTTGGTTACCCTTTCCACAGGCCAAACTCACCTGCCCGCCCTGTGTTTAACTTTCTGAGCCCTCTGGCACAGCTGAGGCTAACTAAATCATGATCTGACTGCTAATCTTCCTGTCTCTACTTAAATGGTAATGTGATGCTGCCATTATTCATTTCTGCTGTCCTGATGCTGAGCCTTAAAGTCATCTCAGTTCACCATGAGCTGCTGTGCTTCCTGCCTTATTATGCAGCTACAGAGTGCTCTTCATCCTCCTGGGGCTTGCCAAGGACATGATAGTTGCAGGGTGCTCACATGCACTTTGATCTGCAGGGCCATGCTCACTGAAGGCCAAAGGACCATGGCAAAATCAGCTACTCTGCAGAGTCATATCCCTCACCCTCAAACTGCAGACACTGCTGAAGATATCTACTGTGTGCTATGGGGAAAAGAGCAAGAGCACTGACAGAAATATCACTCCTTAATGACCTCTTCATTTAGCTCTTCTGTTTAAGGTGAATAAGGAACTCACCCCTTAAATGGAAAATGGAGAACACAGAAGTATAATAACTCCCCCTAATGCAGAGAGGAGCTGTGAGGTTATGCATCAATGCAGCATTTAGCAAAGCCCCACTGAGGGCACCAACTCCTGCTTCTTTCCATCAGCAAAGCAGCAGTACTAAACCCCTGGGGGACGAACCCTACTCTCTTCTTGTAGGGTAGTGCAATTTGCCCCAAACCCCGAGCTCTGGAGCAGCAAAGAACAGGGCACAACACCAACTTCCAGCTGCAACTCCACTATGGAAGGCAGTCTGATACAGTCTCATTTCTTGGAACTTTCAGAATGCCCTTACTCTGGCAACACAGTGACCTGAGGCTGCAGGAAGCCAGTTCCCACTTTGCCTTGGGATGGGAATTATAAAAGGACTCAACACAACCATAGTCACAGAAGTCATCTTAATCTGAATTTCCAAGTCAATGGCACAGAACTCAGAGGGGCCACTTTTCAATGAACTTTTAAAAAAGATGAAGGGCTTAGTGACCTTTGAGGGATTTGAGCCACTGGCTCCAAGGATTCTTGCAATGCACAGCAATGCTCTTGGTTGGCAGGCAAGCCTCCACTTGAGGTTACTGGTGCAGAACTGCTTCTAAATCTACTTCAGAAGTTACTGTGCTGGGTGCCAGTGGTACTCAGTGTGGGTTATGGCATAAACTCTGAAGCTCGTGGGGCTACTGCTCTCTGCACAATGAGCTGTCAAGCAGAGGACTCTGCAAGCTCAGATGGGAAGCAGCAGTTTTCTATCCAGCAACCTGCAATAAGGTACGAGGGAGGCACCTACTGCAGAATTTCCACAGGAGACTTGCCCATTTGTTTGCTCTCTCTCACTGCAGCTCAGTGTCTGTCTGGTCTTAGCACAGCAAGGCTGTGAGAGATGCCAGCAGCAGGCTCCCAGAACAGTCCCTCTGGCACCTCCTAAGGACATTGGTCTGGCCAGGGAGAAAGCATCTCCAGCTCTCCTCTGAACCACCTCGGCATGCTGCTGACTCCCTTCTGTGCCTGTGCAACAGTTTTGCTGAGGATGTGACTGCAAACATAGGAACTGTAATACATCTCAGGAGCATATTTCACCTAAATGCTCTTCAAACATTTGTTTATTGCAATTAAACATTTTAGCCTAGAATTTACACATTCCATTATTCTTATTTTCACCCATTCAGGCTGCAGCTGTCATAATGGGAGGTTGATTTATGACTCACCTAACCAGCACTCAAATCCTTAGCACACCAAGCCCAGCATGCAAGTCAGAGCATAAACTGCTCCTAATTTACTTAGATTAACTCTGCATTTTAAGTGCCACTGCAGAAACTGCAGTTCCCCTCCCTTAAAAAGGATGGGTTCCAGAACACTCGATAAGCCAAATTTTGCAGACACAAATTTTGTAGACAGAGAAGGGCACCAAAATCCCTCCTTCAGAAGCACGGTATTAATTGAAGGCTTGTAATAAATCGGGACGAAAATCAGCAAGCTCCATGCAGATTACTATGGTGACAGGCTTCAGAACATAACTCAGGGATGAAAAGCTGAGGGAGATAAATGTTGGGGTTATTTTCCCAACCAGGAGCTGCCAAATTCTCCTGGGTGTTTGGAGTTAAGATGAAGTAATTTGGCTGTCTCAAATTAAATGCATCACTATTGACATAAGCTTAATATCTCAACTCACTACAATGATTCACTGAATCCACCCAAGCTGGGAAGCTCAGGAATAACACCACTTCCAGCTGTGAAAGGAGCTGCTGCCCTTGAAGACCCAGAGCGTGTTTGCTCTGGTCAAACACCCTGCCCAGCTCTGCCACGCAGGAACCGTGTCTGTAAGTCTTCAGCAGATGCTGCACATGGCTGCACAAGGCTGTGGCTGCACCTGCAGTGAGTCCCACACGGAGCAGGTCACAGCATCGTGAGCCACACACGGCGATCCTGGAGGACACTCCAGCTGTGTCATGCAGCTGCAGAGGAGGGAAATCCTCCTGCAAAGTGCTGAGTGTTTTCAGCTCCCACAGGAGTCACTCAGTGCACAGAAGTGCACAGGCAGGGGCAAGACATTTCCCAGTGTCACAGTATTTTCCAGTTTCCGTCACTAAACTCAGCAAAACTGTTTTGAGCTGAAGGACATGTATTCCTTGAGGAAACCTACAAGCAGGTGGCCAGGATGGCCTAGGCAATGCTGTCTGTAGCATCCTGATCTCCATCCAGGCAGGGAGAGAGCAAAAGAACTGCAGAGCCAAGGGAAGTGAGCGACACAGGGGAGCATTTGTGTTTATCTGGATGCCTCCTCAGGCTGCCTGCACATAGATCCAGTCACAGTGGGTAACAACAGCTGCCCAGGCATTAGGGAGCTCTGCAGCAAAGCCAGGCATCCAACCCCACCTTGCAAAGCTGCCATGAACCCCTTTTAGTTTAGATGCAGCCATTTGGCTTAACACACTGGCACATCACCCAGCCTGTGAGTAGGATGGAGAGATGGAAACAGACTTAATGACATTAAGATTTGCTCACGAGGTCAATGGTTTTGGGGGGCACCAAACAGTCAATCCCAGCTTCTTTCCCAATGAAGCAGAATGAAGGCCATACCCAGCTTCAGTTTAACATGATTACAGGGCTAGTGTCACCTTCCAATTGCAAAACATTCATTTGGAGAAGAAAATGGCTCTGGAACAAGAGGGCTACATGGCACACTCGTGTATTTACTCATCTCAAGTGTAAATCTCCACCCAGGGCTAATAACTACAGAGAAACAACTGGTGTTTCCAGGATGCTTTACATGTAATAACAGGCTGTGCTGGCAGGGATGGCCACTCTGTTTGAAGGACATGCTTCCAAAAATGACATTACCCTAACTCAGAAGGATGATGGGCTCAAGCTGATGACAGCACCCGTCAAAGCAATCGCCTCCTGTCACCATCACTGAGTCACTAGAGCAGAATGGCACCTTGTAGGCAAAAAGAGCATCCAGAGAAGTGATTTCCTTTCCTGTGCTAGCACCTGCCAGGAAGAATAGTAATTAGCTCTCCAGCACAGAGCACAGCTGCCTGCCTGCCTGCCTGCACCCCTCCACAATGCCTGCTTTGCTCTAACCAAGATGAGTCCTTCCAGGGAAGTCTTATTTCTCACTTGCAGAGTAGGTGGAAATGATGTGATTGCACGTCTGGGGCATTTATGCAGGCCCTCCCATATCCAGGGAATCAGCTTTACAGGGATGTTAATACAAATCTGAGGTAAGGGGCAGAGAAATTAGTCATATAAAGCATTGAAAATTGGGGGTGCTGCATGGAATCATTGTGACATGTCTGTGGATGGTCTTAGCACAGCCTACGGATGTTAGAAAGTAGAGAAGTCACCCTGCAGCTCACCCACTCTCCAAGATCTGGATCCCATGTGACAGCCACCTAAGGCCAACTGCTCAAAGATAACGAGGTATGAAGCTGTGGATGAGTTTTCCAGAAGGCAAACAGCAAACTAACATACATGACACATGAGCTACCCACTCTGCACAAACACCAAGGACAAAACAGCCATCACAGCACTGCAGGGCCAAAGAGGAACCCAAAGACCACTGCAGATGAAACAGTGGGACAGAAAGTGAATGGGAACTGATGGCCCACCTGCCACCAGGTATTGTGGCACAGAATTGCTGACTGGCTCTGACTAAAACTGACTAGATGAATATTTTGCTGAAACATTCAGAGTAAGAGTAGGTAGAGCTACACAAACTCCATCTCACTAACAGAAAAAAATGAGGGATATCTGAAAAGATTGCAAGTTTTCATTTTTTTCTTTTGACACGACATTTTCTTTGGAAATTTAATGAAAAAAATGTTAAAAGAGCCAGAGATTAAATCCAAAGTGTCATTTTAAGTACAATGAAATACTGCATTGAATCTGAATCCTCTTCTCCCCAGAAACTTCTTTTATTTGACCAGAGAACTGAAAAAAATCAATTCTTCATACAGTTCACTGCCACATTTGTCTTTGCCTCCCCCAGGATGTGGTTTGTGTTGCTTTGTTGATCCAGTATGTTTTAGCAGCAGACAAAATTTCAAAATATTTCCTTTTCAAGAGCAATTTTCTACACCTGTACTGACTTGAGCTCTGATGATAAAACCAAAGCCAGGCAGGAACAAAAGGCATACAGAAAAAATGTAGGGCCATTCCAGAATTTATGCAGGATATGCTTTTTCAGGTATAGGAATTTAAAAACTGAGAAATTTAATGCAAAAGAAGTTGTAGCTACAGCTCCTAGGCTGTCGTTTTCCAGCACAATCAATGCCTTGGCTACCAAAGGTTAAAGCTTGCTCATAAGTATGGATAGCAGAGCATACAAAATGTATTATTTATTTTGAGGAACACCCTGCAATTATTCCTGACATATTGTGTAATTAGCTAAAATTACAGCATATTCACTGAGAGTGAAACAGAGGATATCATAAATATTATGTGTGAGCCCACAGTCACTGAGCACATTTCATCTGGGTGCAGACATGTCTCATGAACCAGCCAAGCGTGGTTCTGCCTGGCCCCCTGGGCTGTGCCAGCTCCAGAGCCAACAGCAACAAAGGGGGAACATGGGCAATAAACTCCTGACTTTCCCCATGCCAGCTCCAGAGCTGCATGAGGATTTAACAAATGGGAACACCCACATTTGCAGAGCTTTAAGGATGACTGAGCCCAAAGCTCATACCAGAGAAGAAGGGGTATATTCCCATATATGTTATCCCAAGAGAGGTGGAAAGGTGAGCTCAGAGGATGTCTGGAGAAGCTGCTTGCTTTTCCTCCTCAAGCTTACAGGAGGAGAAACCAAAAAGTAGCTATGGCCTCTTGGCAGGCTTGCAGCACCTCCTGGCCTGCAGCTTCCCAGAGAGAAGGTTTCCTACAGAGCTACATGTCAGACCCATCCTAAGGACTTGTTTGATGGCTCAGAAGTCCTGGGGAATGTTGTGGCAGTGCTCTGTGTGTACAGTTAGAAAGATTTTGTTTTGTTCTCTTGACTCCAACATGTAACAAAACTTCTTCACTGTTAATTAGATTTCTTCCTGGTTTCCTACGAAGATGTGGTTTAGATATTAGAACATTCTACTCAGAATTTGCCCCGTGGGAGGATGCAAAAAACAAGTTTAAGAACATCCTTCTAAGAAATGCACATCTGGAATCAGTGTAGGACTGAGGTTGGACTATTCAGCAGTGGGGGTCCCTTTCAGCCCTGCTGCTGGGTGACCATGACTCCGTGGCATTAGCACATCCTATACTCCGAGTTTTTGAAGGGCTCCACAATAGAGTCCCCACTTCCTCTCACCTTCCAGTGCCCCATGCAAGGCACCCCATCACTAATAGTGCTCACATGAGCAGAGCAGACACCATCCCTGCTGTTCAGGCCTGCCATAGTGCTGGGATTTATGCTATTCTCAGATGCTAAATCTCCTCACTTCCCCTATCAATCCAGCAGGACTGAAATACTGCAGAAACACTGAGACTGAGAAGTCCCTCACATAAACAAAACATGCTATGGAAACAACCACATCAATCTTGCACCCTGCTCTGAATGCCTAGAAAAGTAAATTCATTAAAATAGAAAATGGACAGAACATACTACCAACAAGCACTGACAAGAAATTCATCACTTCAGATGCTATCAGTCTCGGGAAAGGGACTTAGTCCTACCAAGACCAGCTCACAGAAGTGCCCTGGATAAACACTGGATGGTAACTCAGGGAAAAAATTTGGTCCCAGTGTCATTCTGCAAGCTTTAAACAGTCCCAAGTGATAACATCCTCTTTTACTACAGTATTCATCAGGCAATCTCACAGCATTTTCCAATGGGATAAGCATGTGAAATTCTTTTATTTAACAGGTAATGAGCCTGTGATCTGGAAAAAATTAAAGCTCGAATCAGTCAGGTTGCATTACAAGGATTTTTTTTTGCTCACTGCACTAGTGCAGCTTAAGAATTTCTGTAGCAGTTTGGAAGCATTTTTTACTCAAAACTACGGTGTTACTAAATTTCAACAAATCTTATACAAC
The DNA here is from genome assembly GCF_001522545.3 of Parus major. Classification (NCBI taxonomy): domain Eukaryota; kingdom Metazoa; phylum Chordata; class Aves; order Passeriformes; family Paridae; genus Parus; species Parus major. The sequence goes on along the minus strand of NC_031778.1, from coordinate 13,756,323 downwards.
ACCCAAATGCATAATGAAAATGTGCAGCTTGTGCCATTCTGCTCTGAAACATTATACTTCCAAGAGCAAGATCATGCTAAAAATGGCCAAAAGTCTACCATATGACTCGAAGTTCTTTCCTTTTACTTTGTGAAAAGATACCTTTTTTAATCTGCATAATAATTTTAATTTTTCATTAGAGCCAAAGATTTTCTTCAGACTGATGAAAACTCTCCAGGTGTGAGAAAGCCATCATCCACTTTGTTCCATCTAAAGCTCTGCTTTAAATAACAATGATATTTTACTGCTCATGTCTCAGCACAAACACCTCATTTCTGGTACCAGGCAGCACTCAGGACTCCAGAGAGACAGGCAGGTTCACTTGGCACCCAACTGCCATCTCGGAAGAGAGCTGAAATCAGTGAGCTCCCTCTCCAGGGATGCATGTGAGAAGGATGACACCGTGCAGATGGAGTGAAAACAGAAAATCTGCCTCTCCAACAGGTTTCTGAACAAAGCTCCTACTCCCCCAGCTGCCCAGAAGGGCTCAGAAAGCTCTAAAACTTCACTTGGTGCTTGCTAATCATTCAAGAGCTGTTATGGGGCTGTAGCTCTGAAATCTTAGAATTTATTTAATGGAAAGTAGAGTAGAAAAAGAAACGAGAAGAAAAATAGAAGAAATGTTTATGGAAGCAAAAAAGATAGGAGTGGCATGGAATGAAATTAAATGGAAGCCAAAAGAAACATTTCAAAATGTTTCAACACTGATGTGGTGTGCCTGGCAGCAGGCAGAGCCCATACTGATGAGTACCACACGTCACTGTAAGAGCCAGCAGAGAATTACTGGTTACACCACCTTTTAGCCACAGTAAGAGACAATCCCCACAAGAGTGTGATGTTGATCACCACAGAACGACCGCAGGGACGGCTGCAGATCGATACCAGAGGCAGCCAGTGACTCACCCCAGCTCCAGTTACAGGAGCTGTGCCAGGAAAACCACCAGCTACAGAACAGGTGAATGGTCCAAGCCTGTCACCTGTCAGCATCTGATCCCTGCATCTCCTGCAGGAGAACCCTTCAGCAACCCAACCCTAAGCTGGGTGCTGGAGGCCAAAACTAGCTGTCTTTTTGAAAGTATCTACTGGTTCTCAATGTTCTGGAAAATGTGGACTGGCTTTTTGCAGCCTGGCTTCATTGGCAGCAGACCCATCCCCTTGACCTTTTGCAAACAGTTTTGCTCTGGGGAATGAATGAGATGTATTTATTTGGCAGCTCGGGCAACATGGGTGACAACTTCTAAGCAAAGAAACTATCTGTGCAGCCAGCAAGGGGAGGAGACAGCCAACTATGCTATTCTAGATAAATATCAATTAAGTGAACATGTTCTATTAACCCCAAGACCCTTCTTTTCTTCCTTCATTTCAATCCAAAATGCTTAAGTATCTCAAGAAAGGAACGTTTCAGGGGGATTTTATCTTTATCATAGCTGCAATCGCATTTCAGGAGAAAAGGCACTAGTAACAGAATTACATTGCCTCTCTGTGGCTATTTTGCTAGTTCACAGCACTTAGCTGTCCACTGGATGTAACACATGCCCTTAACAGAGCAGGCTGCTGGAGGGAAGGTGAGCCAGGAGTGCACAGAGCACTCCACAGATGCTGCTGTGGGATGTGAGAGAAGCTCTGTGCTCTCCACCACTGTAGTGGCTATTATCTAGCCCTGCATCCTTATCCTCACATACAGCCCCCACCATGAGAGGAAAGCAGCCATTTTCTGACATCAATGAAGTTGCACACTCTGAACAAGAACTATCGTGCTGAAAAGGTCCCAGGAAGGAAGATGGGGAACACAGGCAGGTGACAGCATAACTGTTTCTCTCCTTTTACCACAGCTGCCCACCTTCTGGCCAGAGAAGTGCCAGAGGTCCACAGCTGAGGGTTCCTCTTCTGGAACACAGCAGTGCCAGCCAAGCATCATTGGAAATTGAGTTTGTTTTTGTGCTCTGAAAGAGGGGGCACTGATGTAAGTCAGACAGGATTGCACAAAATTCCACCTCCCACACAATACTTCAGGTACAACAGGTGCACATGCTGCCAAGAAAGGAGCTGCTACTGCTACTTCCCTTCCAAACTGAGAGCTCTGCCTAGAGCCACAGAACCCCATGCAGCATCTCCTCAGTGGGTACCCTGGCACAGCAGAGCAGTCACCTCCTCATGACAAACCCAAAGCCACAGAGCAGATGCAGCAACACAGCTGCACAGATCCCTTCCATGATGCTGCTGCTTCCAGCATTAACCTTCATCTCCCGGTGCAGCCCACTCCACAGGGAAAGGGCAGAGAGCAGAACTGCCCAGAGGTGCTGCACAGATCCTCATCACACCAGCAACCAGCCAGCAGCTCCTCCCAGAAGACTGCAAAGGCTCAGGACTCAGGTCATCACCCTGCTTCGTGGCTTTGTCCCTCTGTCACCTTTAGCCAGAGCATTCTGGAATGAACACAGGACAGAAGAGGTGTTTGACAACTGCCAGCTTGCATCCAGATGCATTTTCTCAGCAGCCACATAAGCTCCATCAGTGTCAGCAAGCCCCATTTCAGTGGTTGGAACAAGCAGAGTTATTTGTCTGAGCTGTAGTGTGGGGGCTGGAAAAGCCGAAGTGAGTGGTCTGCCTGAACAGTGAATCCCACAGTTGTGTTCCACAGCTCCCAAGAAAGATGCCTTCTGCTTTACCATTTTAGAAATGTGTTGTAGCTGCTATTTTCAGAGGTAGTGTTAAGAAGCTGTAGCCCAACAGCCCTGTGACCGTGCTGCACAAACTCAGTCTCTGCACTGACTCCCTCAAAGCACAAACCCCCTGTTCCTGCAAGCTGGATGAGAGGCACCCATGAGGGCATCCATGGCTCTCCTACAGCTTTTAACAGAGATGCAAAGTAAAACCAGCCTCTGGAAGGGCTGAGTTATTTCAGGATTCTGCTACATGTCAGAAGAGGGCAAAGTTAAAACAATAGATGTAGTAGCTTACTCCATGCTCAGAAAGGACAATGCATTAACCTGAAGAATCTTGTGTTAGCTGGGGAACAGAGAGGAAGCGTGTATTAAACAGGAGAACAGAGTACGAAGGCACTGCTCCCTGACAGACTGCAGCAAGTACAGCCCAAGCACAGAGCAGATGACTTCAGTATGACTTCAGGTCACTTCTCAAGACATTTCCAAGATCAAGACACGACAATAATGCAGTCATGGCAATGACACTGTGACAGCACACAGAGCATACAGAAACGTATCTGTAATCAATGATTAGTTCTTTATTTAAAAGTTAGTTCTTTAGAGCTGATTTCTCTGACCTGTTCTTGCCTATGTTCTTGGTCACCTTCTGCCAAGCCATGGAGCTTGCAAATATGACAGGGATGTCAATCTCTTAGATGTTTTGCTTGATAAAATTCTTCCTTTGATTTTAATAATAACAACAAATCACAGCTTGGTTTCAACTTAGCAGGACTAGAAAAATCCCAGAAATAATGTGCATATGACTGTTCAGAAGGGTAGATCAAATGAGATAAATGTCAGAGAGGTGAAACAAATGTCTACCTGGTCACTGTGGTTCATGGTATTCCTGCTTGGGAGGGGAAGGAAGGAAAGCAATAAGCCCAACTGCGTTTTCACTTGCTCCCCACCACAGTAAGACTCATGATGATGTTTGTCTCTCAAACAGCCTTGTCAGCTCCCATGGCAGCTCTGCTCTCCTCACTGCCCAAGTCAACCTGATTATTGTTTTGGTTAATAGGTAACCTATCTGTTAAAATATGAAGTATCTGGTCTACTGGAATTATTCTGAATTTGTGTTGAATTCAGAAAAGCAAGGATGAAAGGAAGAAAGAAAACCTTGTCTCCATTTTGGTATTTTTTTGGAACTCCAGCTTTTGGGTTTATATTTCAAAGGAACATTTCATTTAGAAGAATACCTGAAAGTTAAAAAAAAATACACATATTAGAATCTTCTAAATGAAATTGCACCCTTTACCCCACCTCCCCAAAAAAACCACAACCCAACAGCTGTATTAGTCAATGATAAATTGATTTATATGGATCTTTTATGGTGAAGGAATATAATCACTTATGAACCACTTTTTGCCCTGACTCTCCCGTTTGGCTGGTGATGGAGGAATCAATCATTCATACTGATCTAATGGTGAGCCTCTGGTGGCTAACGATTTCCACTGCTCTCACAAGCACAGCTACCCCTGAGGCCATGGGGACAGAGGATATCCATCCCTCTCAGAGCTTGGATGATTTCCATGGATTTTCTTGGCATCAACCTTACTCAGTCCAGAACTAGTACGAAGCAGCTTACTGACTGACATGCACACCCATGGGCTGTGTCAGGAAGCAGGCTGGCAGCTGAGTTTTCCATGCTCTGGAGAAAGCCAGGAACCTGCAGCTTTTCCCCAGATTTTAGAGACTGAGAGCTCTGGGTTGCTATCTGACCCCACAGTAACCGAGCACAGCCAAGCACCGTGACATCCACCACATCTGCAAGTCACGAATGTGAGTGATACCACCCCCAGGGATCAACTGGATAAAATGAAACCCATCTGCCGAGCTGTCACGAGCAGGAGAGCCTCTTCCTCCCTCCTGATTATGTTGGCATTCATTAGCAAGGGTGGTGCAGAAGGAGCTTACAGCACTGCCCCAGCCAAGGAGGACACATGCCCTCAGGACTGTGCCCTTGCCCTTGCTGCTATCCAGGCTCATGTCTAGCTGGAGACTTGGCATCCATTGCCCTTAGCTAGCACTTCTACAAGCTCTTGCTGTCCAGGTGATGCCACATTTCCAGCCATTTCCATTCCTGTCAGCCACTTCTTAGATACAGACACAGCACCAAATTCTGCAGAGGAGCAGGCAGAAGAATGAGATGGACCCTCCTTGGCTGGGCACACACCCAGACATGCATGGATACACTTCCAGAGAAGAGCTGGGATCCAGATGGAATTCTCCTGCAGGGAGCAGCTATCCCTGGGTAATGCAGCCAGCATTCTGACAGTAGCAACAAAGTGGACAAATTCCACAGGTTGGGCAGGTATTACAGCTGTTCTGAGATGCACCACTCCACAAAAGCAGGCAAGCACTGTGAGCTCAAATGGTGGTTTTCACCCTGAGCTTCAATCATCATTTTCACCCTGCATGAAATCGGAAAGGACTTCAGTATTTAAGTTGAGGAATTTAACAGCTTGCAGATGACAGACCTCTCAAATATTTTAAATGTATCTCTGAATGAACAAAGTCCTTCTATGTCCTTCAATTAAAGCTGCTCTTATATATTACTTATACTGTTGCAAAAATATTTACATCCATCTATTTTAAGTTCCAAATCTCTATTTATTATTCAAAATAAGAAATACCACAAAGGGAAAACAAGTTTTAAGTTACTGCTTTTTCTGTGTGCTAGCCATTTCCTTCACTTTGGAAGAAGCCTTTATATATCCTAAAGGAAAAGCATCTTTTCCCTGGAAGAGCACAAAATATGTATCAGACGGGGAAAAAAAAAAGAATTTAAAAAAACCCTTTTTTTTTTTTCCTGGGGTGAAAAGCCTGTTTGAGAATGAGCTCTGCATTCTGAGCTGGTAACTTATCTATAAAAGCAGCATCTGAGGGGACGGAGACAATGCTACACAGTCCTTGGCATTGCCTGACCCAAAGCTGCCTCAATTCAAACATGATTTCCCCAAGTAATAACACCTTTTCAGTTGGGGCTTTCATTTCATTTCATTTCAGTCCCCACAGACATTGTGCCTGATGCTCCAGCCTGTTTCCCTTCATGTAAGGCTGCCAAACTGCTCAGCTTTGCTGTTCAGTGGCCATGGCATGATGGAGGGCCACCTCTACCACAGCTCTCTGGGGTTTGCTCTGCCTGGGAAGATGGCTGGTGAAGCAACAGTGACAGCTTGCATAAACAAGCTGGACCCACCAGCCCAGGCTTTTTGGACTGCTATAAAACAGCTGAAGAAGGAACATGCTTGGATGCTTTAATACAGACACAAAGAGGATGAAAGTACTTGGTTCAACTCTGCTGGCAGGGAAGTCATATGGAGAGAGCTGCTTGTCTCGTCTCCTGCATTCAACTCTTGGATCCACCAGTCCCTTGAGGACCTCTTGAAGCCACACCAACAAGCCATGCCATACAGTAATTTCTTTTGAATTCTTTATCGAGTCACTGAGGTTCAGAGCAAAATATATAATTTATAAATGCACAATTGTAGCAAGTGACCTGTATTAACTCACAATAATTGGGTTAAGCCCACATGTCCAAATGTTCAGTTTAGTCCACAGCACTCAATGTCCTTATTTGGCCTATCTTACACCAGTAAGTCATTTTGGAGCAAAACACATCCAAGAGCTCCAAAAGAACACACTGTGCATGTGAGACAGCGGCCTTTGCCCACTGAAAAGACAGACAAAATTTGTTCTCATTTTACAACACAGTCCCTATTGGAAACAACAAATGTGATGTTTGTTTTCCCCAGGAGCAGATCTCTGTGATTACACTAGATATCCCTGCATGGATGTGGCTCCCCATAACTTACCAAAACCTTTGAGCACTCATGCCCAGTACACGAGACTCAGCTGCTCTGGGGTGCAAACTCTCCCTTCCCATACAAGAGCAGGAGTGTGTCACTCCCCACAGGCTGCAAAGTGGAGCACAAGGTGCCAACCAGTGCCAAGTACCTCTGCTCACCCACGTCTTTACTGAATATTTTAGTTACAGTTTGAGTCACATATTAAAACATGTAATAATCAGCTTACTTAATCGATGCTCACACAGTTACTTTACAGAAGCAAAGAGCAAAGGGAACATGAACCTCCATCAGAGTTGTATTTGTGTAATGTGCAAGCTACAGCTCCACCACTGCTGCATCCTGAGCTCAGCGGCAGCAGGGCCCAAAGTGTGCTGTGCTGGTCCCTGCATTGGGAATTAGGTCTCTGTGTCAGGTAGCTGCTCCAGAGCTGGGGTTGGTATTGCCTTCTGCAAAATGGGAAGAATCCTTTCCATTCAGTAGAGCTCGTTGAGTGCTGTAGATGAAAACCACTCCATAAATTCGAAGTATTTTGACAGTTACTCCCCACAGTCATAAGACAAGGTCATGTTTAAAAAGGTATGACGAGATCCCCTAGCACTGTATCATCTCCAAATACAACTGTACCTCTTTTCAACAGAGTGTGTTTCTCTCATTCCCTTCACTGACTTGCAAACTACTGAACCAGCATATCATTAAGTACACATAATCACTGGGGTTGTGGGTCACTGCACAATGTATGCACATTTCTTTAAACCACTTCCAATTCATTTGCATGTCATTTTCTGTGCAGAAACTGGATTCTGAAAGGAGCAAGTTATCGGGGCACAATACACTCCCTGGCATAAACAATCTGAGCAGCAGAATCCCTGTAGCATGCTGCCTCCTGAGCAGCACGCCCAAGACCAGGAATACGATGTATCAGTGAAATAAATCCCCAGTTAAAAGATGGATGTAGGGAACTAAAGCAGACACAGTCCATGGCCTTGGAAAGGACATTTAGATTATTTTTCATAGCAAGTTCATTCTTCTAGCTCTTAGATTTTATAAAATGAATACAGTACTGGTAAGAAGGGATTGACTGACAGCTCTGAAGATTGAGCAGCTCTATTTTTACAACACTGAGTAGCAGTGATCCTCCTTCTAAGTCAATAAAAAGATTTCCTAAAATCACTCTTGCCTGTAAGTTATCGAAAATTTCTCAGCATGAAAGTCCATGCAAGTTGAGGAATTCTTTATTTTCACCCATTCTTCACAGGCATTTACTGAGTCCAAGGAAGCAGAATTGGACCTGTGTAGCTGGGAGCACTGGGGTAGGACCAACAGAAAGGTTTCCCAACCACATCCTGCTGGAAGTCACTCAAACTTTCATGAGACAGGGCATCTTGGAATCTAGGTAACAGAGCTACACTTCCCAGCCCTTTTAATCCTTAGGAGACTGCATTTAATAGCAGATTAAGATGGGAAGAGGAATAGTAAGACTCCCAGTTCCTATTCTTGATCCTGCAAAGAATGATTCCTGAGACAAAATGCCAACATTTTTTGGGCAAGAGCCGTGTTCTGGTCTTGGCTCACAGATTAACTAATACATAGGATAGTCCAGCAAGCCACCACTCATCATAACTTGAGCAGGAAAAAAAAGATAGGCAACTTTTCCCCTTCGAATATTTCAAGTCATGCTATATTTCAAGTATTTTACAGCCTCTTGTGACAGCTGCTTTAAAGCAGACCATTAAAAAAAATGGTTTGCACAGCCTAACCCATGCATTGAGTCTTCAAACATTCTCATAGCTAAATATGGTCCTTGCCCCACAGCCTGTGAATTTAGAGTGCTAACAGCAATCCAGAATGATTATTCTTTCCCCTTTACTGACAACAGTGTTGAAAGAAGTGGCCTTCTATGGTGAGAGGCTTTGTCCCATTTCCTTCCCTTGCAAAGATGAGTCCCAGTCATGTACATCTGTCTACAGGCAAGAGGAGCAGCCTTAGCTACCTCTGACACCTTGGTGAAGAGTCATTACCAACAGACCTCAGCTCTGGAGAAGGGGCTTCATGGAGAGACTCATCGACAAACACTATACTAATGTATATGGAAAACATGGGAGGGTTACACAGGTTGATGGTACATCCTAATGGCTAAGTGAATGAGTATCTCTCTTTTTCAACCATTATACTTAAGAACATCTGAGCAAACTACCTCTTCACAGCAGCTTCCCAAACCAACCTCTGTTTTCTTACCTTTATGGGGACTTATAGCAGTAAAAAAAAAAATAAAGCAAGACAATAAATCATAATTCCACTCAGAAATTATGGGGGGCTATATTCTTGCCAGGTGCTGAGATCTCACGCCCACCAAGGACAGCCGAGAGCACAAAGCAATGCTCAGAACTGAAACTGTGGGTGGTGGGACTTCATTGCGGGAACGTGAGCACCAGGGTGTACACTGGGGCGAAGTTCTTCACAAGGAACCAAGACTGGCACACACAAGCACAAAAGAATAAAGAAAAGAAAGAAGACAAAAAAGGACTACCCTAAAGAGCATTTCTAGGTCCTCACAAACTCAGTACCAGGTGTAACCGTTGTGTAGCTGCCATCAAGAGCGCTTTCTAAGCTAATGAAATTCCCTGTACAACTCTGCTCTTGAAGTAGCACTTGATGGATTTAGTTATCAAATGGCCACAATTTTAACTGATCCTCAGTTTATCAATTTCCTTGTCTCCATGTAGAAAAACGAGAGACCATTTTAAAACTTAACTACAAGGAAGTGGAAAAATACAATTCTGGGTGAAGCTTGGATAGATGAAACCGCTGGGCCGCTCTTCCCGGAGGACCCTCTGTGCTCATGCTCCGGACAGTGGTGAAGGGATGCTGGCAGCAGGTCACTGCCCACCCATCCCATCAGACCAGCGGAAGAGATCCGCCAGGACCCAGGCCAAAGTTGAGCGCGGAGCAAGCCTCGCCCCCAGCCGGTACCGGGCGGTGCGCCGGGGCAGCCACCCCGGGTCTGGGGCTGCTCCTCTCCTCGCAGCGGGTTCCCACGGCCCCGGCCCGCCGTACTCACCCGGTCTCCTCCTCACCGGCCTTTTCCTGCCGCTGCAGAAGCGCACTTTGCTGAAGACCCCCAGGACATGCCTCTCGCATAGGGAGCGTCCGTCCTTGCTGGGGCTGGAGCGGCGCTTGGAGGCGGACACCCGATCGCTGTTGGACTCCCTCGCTTGCCGCTTCTGCCGGATCAGCGAGCTGGCGATAGCCGCTGCCATCGCCGCTCATGGGCCCCCCGCGCCGCTCCGCTCCGCTCCGGGGTGCGCCGCCCGGGCGCGCTGGGGCCGAGCCGCCGCCGCGTCCCGCGGGGACCGGGGACGACCCGCTTAACGCGCTGCAGCCCCGAGTCCCGGCGCCGGGGAGGGCTCAGCCGGCCAGGCGGAGCAGGGCGCCCGGGCTAACAACCATGGCTGGACGCCGGACTCCGCCGCCCATGGGTCTGTCCCCGGGGAGCGCAAATCCCGGCGCGGGCGGCCGTCGGCGAGACCCCCGGCCGGGCCGGCAGCGCCGCGTAGATCCGGGAGCGGCCGCCCCGCTGGCGAAGGTCCGCTATGTCCAAAGGATAGGGGGACGCGGAGGATCCGCGGGTCCCTGCGGCGCGGTGCCGCTCCGCTCCGCCCGGGCGCAGGCGGCGGCGCTTCCTCCGTCCGGCCGCCCTCCGGCGAGGAGCTGTGGGATGAGTCAGAGACCCTTCGGCCCGCGGGCAGCCCCGGCCCCAGCGCGGTGGCTCCGAGGCTCTGCGCGGCAGGGCGCGCACATGGACGCGGCTCCGCGGCCGGGCTCAGGGAAAGCCGCGCTGCATTTCTGTTCGCACTCCTCCTCTTTCTCCTCTCCCCCCCTACCCACTCTGCTCTCAGAGAGGGCGGGAGGGGAAGGAAAAAGCAGCCACGGGGAAAAGCAGAGGGCCAGCAAACAAATTAAAAAGAAGGAGAAAAAAATCAGATTTAAAAAAAAAAAAAAAAAAAAAAAAAAAAAAAAAAAAAAAAAAAAGAAGCGCCCGGCCGCGAGTGCGGGCTCACATCGCCGCAGCTCGGCGCCCCGGGCTCACAGCGCCATGGCTGGCGCAGCTTCTCCTGCCCTGCTCGCCGCCTCTGCCCCGGCACCGGCTCTCCCCGACGGCAGCAACCCACATCGTCCGGCCGACCGGGCGGCCGCCGAGCGCTCGGCACCGGGGCGGCCCCGGGCCCGGCTGCCGCGGCGGGGACGGCGGCGGGAGGAGCGATGCAAGGCGGGGAGGAGGTGGAGGAGGAGAAGGGCGGGGGGGTGCGGCTGCCACTGCCGCTGCTGCTCCGTGCGGGGCTCAGGATGCTCCGCGGTGCCGCCCGACGGCGGCGGGGCGAGGAGGAGCCGAGCCGCGCCCGCTTCCCGCCTGCATCTTCCTGCCCGACTCGGGAGGGGGGAGGCGAGGAGAGGAGAGGTGGGGGAAGGAGAGGGGAGGGAGGGGCCGGGGAAGCCCCCCCGGACGCCCACGCAGCGCAGGGCTGTTGCCAAGGCGGCGGGGAGCCCCGCAGCCCCGCGGCGGCTGGCAGGAGCCGGGCTCCGGGCTTCGGGCTCGGGGAGAATTGCAGCTGCTCCCGCTCGCCCTCCTCTACGCAATCCTACGTGATCGAGGTTTGGATGAGAAATACCGCGCAGGCAAAGCGAGGCAATTGCAGCTCCGCGGCGGCTCTGCCCCTCCGCCCGGGCAGACCCGCCGCCCCCGCCGGCAGCCGGGCTTCCCCGGGACCGCAGCCCTCCCGGCGGAGCCGCCCGCCACTCGTGCAGCCAACCCGGGCCGCCTCTCCGGCCACTGCTCTTGGCGCCCGAGCACCCAGCCGCGGCAGCCGAGCGTGTCCGTGGCTTTCCCTGCTTCTCCGTGGAAGCAGAGAGAAGGGACAACCCCGGCAGCCCCAGGGCTGCTCTGCCGGGGGCCGGTTCCTCGGCCGGAGAGCGGGCGGGCGGCTCCAGCGGCTGTGGGCACTGCTGGGCTGCCCCGGCCACAGCGCTCTCACAACACACCGTCATCAGCAGGTACTGGGCCGCCTCCTGCCTATCTCCAGCCACAAAACCGCACCGAACAAAACTGAAGGTGGAGATACATCTCTGGTTATCCAGAGAAGTAACTGCTGCTGCTGCTGCCACAAGGATGGTGCTCTCCCGATTTCAGGTTCAAGTAACAGGTAGCGATGGTAGCTGCTGGGTTAGTTAGGTGACGAGCAAGAGACTTGGGGAGCACACAGGTGTCGGGGTGGAGGGAGAGGGAATCTCGGCTGGGAAAAGAGGAAGGACACTGCTACACTTAGGCGAGTAGCAATGGCAGGACGGGATTAAGCCGGTCCTGAAGTGATGCGTGTTTCCAGCTGATGAGAGCATTTTAAACCAGTTGGTGACACACCCTAGGAATTACCAGCTTTAACAAAGTAATCTTCTTAACTACTTCGCTTCTAAGTTCTAAAAATTTTCTAAATTCTTCACCTCTGGACTTCAGCTCTAAATTATTTTAATGTATTGGGGGAAACGACAACTGAAACAACCACCCTCTATGTCCATAAAGATTAACTAAACTCTGGCATTATTTCCTGATTTTTACTCTTAGTCATGCATACCAAAACGACGTGGAATCAGGTTCTCCAGGCTGTTGATCTCTTTTTAACTACTGCCAACCTTTTTTGAGCAGATTTCACTATCCCAATCAATAAAGATTTTTCTTCCCTTTCCTGTAGCTAAAATGCTTCGTATTTTAATTTTCTCTATCGGATTATTTCACTTGACATCAAAGAATTATTGCAGTACAAGGTACAGGCATGGCCTAAAGAAAGCTGTTTGCAATCAGGGAATCACTGTCTGAACTGCCAGTGAATTATCCAAAGCTTCATCTTCAAAGGATGTGAGCATATCTTCATATCTTCTCAAGAAAGAGGTTTTCTATCTATATCTAAAGATACTTTTTTTGCCTGTAGTCTTCAAGTCTCTGGTGAAAAAATGCTGGTTTATCCACCCCATATTAGATAAGTTCCAGTTATTTTGACGTGCAACTAATTTGTTTTGTTGTGTAGGTGTAAACTTGGAGCAGCAGCTCTGTACTTAAAAATGATCCTAAACAGTGATAAAGTCAGTCACAGTGTTTTTTTTTCCTGATGATTTGTGGATCTGAAAAGTGAGTTGCTGCAACTCTTAAGAAGAAAGGCTTCTCCCAGGTCCTTCCTGCTTCTGCAGTGACTGAATTAAATTAAGCCAACGCCTGTGAAACTGCATGTGGTGTTGCATCTGCCAACATGCAGGTCTGCCTTTATCTATAGATGGCCAAGGAGCCCACGGGGTTTGGTTCTGAACACAGGCACAGTGCCATGAGCTCCTGGTGACATTACTGACACGCACATCTGCTCTGTGCAGGTCCAACCAGGCCCCAATTTCACAAAGCTTTCTTAAGAGCCCAAGCTTTTATAAACACCAAGCAAACCCAGAGTGGTCTTAAGCTGGAGAGTGGAAGGCCAACCTCATGATGCTCCTGCACTGTCATTCTCACAGGTGAAGTGTTACCTTTGGTGGGCTGCCAAGTGAAACAGAAAAAGCTCCATGTGCTTTCATCTCTAACAGTGGAAGTTCTCCCCTTCAACTTCCCTTTGGGTAAATAGGGCTCAAGACATTTTCCATTTTCATCTGTATGAGCTACTCCTCTTTGAGGGTAGTGTAGCCTACACTGTTCCAAACCAACTAGCCCTTGTGAGAGTCACAGGCTGCCTTCCTCATTGCTCCAATGAAAGCTGAATTGTTTGAGTAAACTGGGCCAATATGGCATTTTTCCTTAAGGAACATAATTTTAAAGCCTATTTATATACAAAATAGTATCTGTACTGTATAGTTATTATGGCAATTTTTCTTGTATGCCTCTTCTCTCCAGGCTTCGTCACTTCAGTCCCAGTCTGCAAAGCTGCACAGTGCACCCTATGAAAAACAGAATGCAAGAGTAGCACCGATTCAAAAACTAACCAAGACAGACTGCTTTGATGACATTGCAGAGATATGCCAGCGCTCCTCTTGCAGTTTGTGGAGAAAGACCCCATCTGGCACAGAGAAACAGGCAGAGGTTCAGACTCCATGTGGCTGTTGGAGGATCAGACTCACTGTGCTCACTGAATATCCCCACCCCAAACATACAGGAGACTCTGCATGACCAGTATCAATATTTCAAGACACTGCCATTTTTGATGTTTCATTCTTTTGATAAATAAACTCTTCTGTCCTTAGTGCTGAGGTTTAAAACGAAGGCCTGGCTGAATTTCAGGGCTTTGGTGACTCGAGCAGAGAAGAGATCTAGAATTGCATTCCCTTACCTTCCTAAACAGAATGATCTATGTAGGTCAAAACGGAGGTTATTGGCATCTTTCCTCAGTGAAGTGCAATAATTCCCGCAGGGTTGCTAACAGAATATCCTGTTTATCTTTCATAGAGCCTTCAAAAGCCATGGGCTGTGTTCTGTAGATTCAGTCATTAGGCATATCTCTGCTTTACTAATTCTGTACACACAGAGCTAACTACAGTTACAAACATATGCAGGTTTTTTGCTGTTTCATCTGCAGAGCTACTGAAAATGCATACATGAAAATTAAGGAAGAGATTTACATTTAATACCACTTTAAAATGTGTATGCACATCGCTGTAGTTGAATGGGAAAAAGAAAGACGCCCATCTCTGGCCAATAATTATGAATGGCCTAATTCACCATTTTACAGCAGCATAGCAACAAATCTCTTCCAATAGGAAGGCACTGTTGAGTTTGAAAGTCTGCATGCAGACACCTCTTAAGAATTGTACCAAATTTCCACGCTGTGTAAATTACATCTAAAATGTGCATTGCCAGGGCTGCTTATTAAGCATAATTAAGCCCATATCTGGGTTTTATTACCTTTATTCTTTACAAGGTAGCCCCTTGTTGCATGTCTAGCATAATTAAAATTCATGCAGCTTTGGCATTCCCCAGTCTCTCTGCGTGGGCGGACTTTTTGAAAAAAAAACATGCCTGGGTAACCTGATAAAGAAAAGACAAGACCTTACTGCATTTTGCTAGTTTCTGTGGAGGGTAATTCTGTTTACAATGCATGAGTTTGTATCTATGTTTGGATACCTAATAAGAATTCACATGGCCACTTTAAAATATGCTATTCAGGGAGAGAGATCTGGCCCTAAAACAGCAGCAGAGTACAAGAACTGGCCAGCTTTCTGGGCTGTTCTCGCACAGCTGAGCTTAGAGCTGACTTGGCCTTTTAATAAACACAGAAGAGCCTGCATCACCTGATTGCTATATTGAAATAATTCATTTAATGGGCCCTTCACTCCCTTTTTTGCCTTCAAAGATTCAATTAAACAAAATTTGCAACTCATCACAAGAAGCATTTATTAGTTTAGCTGGTGTCTTTCAAACCAGCTCCAGCCTGGAGAGAAGTTGGGCATGTCTAGGTGTTAGAGCAAGGGGCAGATACACAGTTGGCAGACTGCAGAATGGAACCATTATTGCAAAAAGCAGACTGCAAGCAGTATAAACACAACAGAACCAACTGCAGCCTAGAAAAAGAAATAACTCTACTATTTTATACACTCACTTTTTTTTTCCCCTTTTTAAGAGAAGATTTTCTACTTAGCAGGAGCTTTTATTTCTCCTTATTGACTTGTCACCCATATGAGGTGGAGGCAGGGCAACACAAGAAAGCTTCACCTCACTGAAGGGAACTGTGGCTGCCTCGAAATGAAAGCGGTGTGAAGAATTTTTCTTCAAGAAGCCTCCTGTATGGATGAATAAGACTTTTGTCTCCAGGGTTCTGGAAACACCTGCTGGGATCATTTCCCTGAAATGAAGCCTGAAAAGGAGCAGTAGCAGGGAGCATCTCAAACTGTTCCCACATATAGAGACCTCCCTGCAGACAGGCCAGTGCCTGTCCCACATGCTAGAGCCAGACCTGGTGCTCATTTAAGGTGGGGTCATCACAAATCTGTTTTTATCACCTCAGCCCAACAGTCCCATTCATCAACCATTCTGTCATTGCCTTTCCCTATGGGATCAGGACTTGAAAAGCTGCTGTCCCTGCAGTGATACACTTCAGTTGTGGCTTCCTAAGTGGCAGGAGTCCAAGATAAAGGGCCTGCAAACACCTGCCCAGTGACAGCTTTCACACAGCACTTCAGTCGTAAGGGCAGTGCAGGGAGAAGGCCTTGCTGAAGGAACTCCCATTAAGGAGTAATGAAAAGGACACTCTTCTTGCAGGTCACTTTGTGCAAGGCAGAGCCAAGAGCCCACCTTGCTGAGCCACTGGCACACAACAAACAGGTGTTTCAGGCTTGGAAACACCCACCTACAAATCTGGAAAGAAAACTCAAATATCTTCTTGCCTGCACTAGAGCTGCTGAATTTAAAAGATGGGACTGACAGCTGCCTCTCTTCCTTTCTTCCTCCCTCCACCTCCTCTTCCTCACTGGGCTTCTCCCAACACCCAGCAACTCTCTCCATCCATTTCCTTAGGGATTTTTCACCCACGGCTACCTGTCAAATAGCCTTAAGCCACAGGAACTATGAGAACCTGGAAGAGGAAAAAAAGTGTGGACTTGACATTTCACTCCAGGTCTTACACTGTAATCACAGTGTTAGAAAAAGACCACATGCCTTGTGCTTTTAATGCAGAGCAGAAGCTTGAAAAGAAACAGAAGTGAAAGAGGTGGAATAGGCACCACCGAACAACCCCACTTGTGAGCCTGAGGCTGTGTGTGAATACACACACATCATGCCCTCCTCTGTCTAAAGCAGAGTCTCAGTCCCCAGACCTCAGGATAGCAGCGCTTTTAGGAACAAGACAATTCCTACTCATCTCCCTAGGAGTAGTCAGCCATCCCCACAGTTCTCTTTAAATCCTATTTTATGACAACCTGTAGCCCATTTTGGCCTACAGTTTCAATAATTCCTGAGCTACCCAGGTCCCATGGACACTGAACATGGTTGGGACTGGATTTACATGTCACCTGCATGAAGGTGGTGTTGTCTGTGTAAAGAAGGGTTTGTAACCCCACAGTGCACCTTCAGGCCCAGGGCCCCCAGGCCTCTGGGCTTAGGAGGTCTGAGAGGCTGTCCATACTTCTCCCTCTCCCTGGGAGGAAGGAAAACTCCTCATGTTGTAGCCATGCAGCCAGACATCAATTTCAAACAAAACCATTTTCAAGTGTGTCAGGAAAAGCCTTTCAATTTAAAGTTTCCATCAAGCTGACTTTGCTGAAAGTCAAAGAGATCCTTCCTGATTAGATCTTGGCTGAGGCAAACCAACACGATTATGTGATTGAGAATGATAAAAAGGAGGGAGGGAGAGTGAAACCCCTATCATACTCCTCCAGCAGGGCTGTGGGACCACCTGCTCCACAGCAGGTCAAGGCTTGGAGATTGAAGACATTCACCTCCTTAATGCACCTTTGTGGCACTGGCATAGGTCAAGAGGGGGAGGAAGGGCCAGAAGCTGTCAAGAGAAATACCAGACTTCCTCCAGATCTGTAAATCTGTCTATCTGCACATAATGGATTCTGACAGACTTAAAGAGGCCATGGAAAGTTCCCTGATCCCAAACTTACCTTGTTCCTTTATCCAGCCTCCAAATCCACATGCCCAGGATTTGCAGCCTAAGCTAGGTCATATCTCAAATCCTGCTGGGTCAGCAATGTTTCACTGGGGCAGCCCATTGCTCTGACACTCAGCAAAGGGTCCTTCCAGTTTGGAGAGCTTGGAAGAAAAGCAGCAACTCTGACTGGTAGTTCCACTGCTATCAAGCTCTGCAGTCCAGGAGTGCTGGAACATTATTCCTGCCCTAAGGATGCCTCTGAAGTTACATTCAAATTGCATCTTACTTAACAAAACCTGCTTATTTCTCCTGCGTACTGCAAGGGCATATTCAACACTAAATGTAAATGTGAGATTACAGCTGTCATGGAGCCAGGACAAGGTTTGAAGACTCCCTCATCCCCTGCTGACCTAAAGTGCTGGGTAAAAGGATCTGGGTGAATGCACTGCTTCCCCTGCAAACCCCTGGCTTCCAAGCACACCTCTTGCTATTTGCATTGTAATTTATTTCCCTCTCCAGCAATAAATCAACTCCTCTATCTCTTCAGCAAAATGAAATCCCATGTCCTCTTTCCCTGGACTCTCAGAGCTGCTGCAATCCAGACACCAATAAAGATATCAGTGGTCTGGAAGGAAATCTAAGTTTGCCAAGGATACAAAGACTAATGCAGTAGTAATTAATGATCGCAGTAAGTCTGGTGAAAATAAACTGAACTGACACGGAAACTGAGTTCATAGAAACAAGTTTCCTTTTAACACAGCCAGATCAAATCTCTGGGGATAAATTGTGCAGTCTGTATTACTTCAAGACCGGGCAATTTTTTTTCCTCAGAAAGCAGTGACTCTGGGAATTAGGAACCATGAAAGAGATAAAGCTAAGAGGAGCTTTCTGCATGGAACTGCAGCTAGGGGAGCCCAAGCCCATGCATGCATGGATGGAGCAATAAGGAGAAAAATGAGAAATGCTCATTTGTACCAAATTTGTACAAATACATTTGTATCTAACGCAGCAAACACCAATATCACGAGTCACAAAGTCTGGTTACCACACTTCAGAAGTGGCAGAAGAAGATCGTCCGAGGACAACAAAGAATATGGACATAATGAAAGATACGAGCAGTTTGGTCTCATGGTTGCAGTGAGAGCACATCTATAGGGATTCACATGGGGCCCCTCTTGGTACTCACCTGTATTTAGTCTGTTAATACCAAGCCACTGATAGTTTGATGTTGCTGAAAAACTGGCCACAAAAGACAAATGGTTGAGAGACTTGGTATCCAAAAAAAAAGCAGAGAAAACAGCCCTGACTGATAAATCTCTCATCTCTCAGTAAGAACATTTTTGAAAGGAGGGACTGTCTCAATCCAGCAAAGTCAGAGTGAGATCTGGAGGCTGTAGTCAAGGCTCATGTTTATTGTTAGTATCAAAGGTAATTCATCAAGTGAACAACATGGCAAGAGTTGTGACGGATTTGCTATCATTTTACCCTAAGAGCCAACCTCTTTCAAAAATAGATGAGCTGATATCACAGTGCACAGGGTACAAGGGACCCTGGAGAAGCCACCCGTGTACTGAGCGAGCAGTACCTTCATCATCACTGACAAGGCTGGTCTGATGGTCTGATCTCTGATCAGGTATCTGCAGCACTGTAAATCCCACAGCTCCCTTAGGAATGTGGCTCTCTACCACCCCCAGCTGAGAAAGGCTATTTCTAACATCTAGCCCAAATCCCACTCAGATACAAGTTTCTTGCCCTACTGATTATGCCTGCCACACAGGACTTAGTAGGCTTGCTTGGTGCAGTCCTGACTTGAATTATGGTGAGACCAGACACATAATCACAACTGGTCCCTTCTGCCTGGCTTCTGACACTCACCCAGCATCAGTCGGTATTAGAGCTATGATGACAGAAATCCACTCTGAAGAAAATCTTGCGTTCAGAGTTGTTTCTTCCCCATGTAAAATGAAAATGAGACCTTTTGCAGGCCACTATGAAATGCCAGAAGAGAAGAAAGCACACTGATGTGGTAGAACTATAGGTCTCACCACTGTCCAGACCAAATCTCTACTTTTGCAGTAGGCAGAGCAGTGGCATGAAACTTGACACTAAAATTCCTGTGCAACACACACCTCTGAAATTACTATTTCCTTTCTCCCTTGTTTTGATAAAGTGGCATTTTTCAAGAGAAAAATGATTATTATGAATCTAATGATTGTTTGGCTATTCCTTCTGGACGGATCCATCACAGCCTCCCAGCCTGCACCACTCACACGTCTCTCTGACATGAATTACTGCTCCTGTCTTTTCTGCTCTCAGGCTGCTGAGCTCCCCAAGTGCATAAAGCAGAAGATGCAATAGCTATTCTAACCACTTTCTATGGCTCTATGTTTCTAGTTTCTATGGACTTTGCAAGAACAGCTTTTGGATATGGGCAACCCTGTTTCCTTGCATCCTTTATTCATCACCCCTCTGCAGCTTATATCATGGACAAGGAATTCCTGTACAGTGTGATACCTTTCTTCCTCTCTGGCCATGCTTGCCTGTCCTCCTGCTTCCTATGCACATTCCTTTTCTCACTTCAGAGACAGAGTTAGTGTCCCTTTGGTCTCCATCACAAACAGAAAAGAAGCATTCCGCTAAAGGGCTGCTGAAGCCTGCTACAAACAGGTAACTTATTGAACCTGGTGTCTGGAGACTCCCCCAGTAAGAAAGCGGAATTAAGCAGAGAGAGAAATGCCTTCTATGAGTCATGGAAATGGGCAACAGATCCTGCTTTACCCATAAAGTCATGATCTAAAGCATTCCCTGCTGAATGCAGCTGGGTCCTACAGGATGAGAGGATGAGGAGCCCCTGAGCTTCCCTTTCTACTCCCACAAAGAAGGCTGCAAAGTTCTAAATGCTGCCCTCCCACCACCCCATGGGCAGTGTCCGCTGCCCTCTGTGGCACCCAGCATGATGTCCATGGCTTATCCTTGCCACCTGCTCCCAGGGCTTTTACAGAAGCCCATGGGCACTCCTGCCCCAGTGCAGGGGTAAGGGACAGCCTCCAATCAAGCTGGCAAGACAGCCCACAGCAGTCCAACAAGAGACTGCCAGGTGTTGTCAGATGTAGGGAAACTCTCAATAAGAACTTTCATATTTCATTATGATTGAATGCTCCTGCTCAAGCCGGTTGGAAATACCATCTCCTGAGATGCTATGGGCTCACTGAAGCTTATGCAAGGTAGAGTAAACCAGGGGCAGGGCATTAGCATTTTCTTTTGGTAGCTGTGCTTGAAGTTGGAAAATGCACAAGTGTGGGGGTGAGGAGCCTGAATTAAAAGCCACTTAAGTGGGTACTTGAGTAATTATTGGGAGGCTTCTGAAGAGACCTTTTTGTCAGTAATTAAGGAGAACATAGCTTTGTGCTGGGTACAGGTAGCAGTATGGCAACAGAGATCTTCAGCACTTCATGGAGAGATGAACAGCTATCCATTGGCTGCAGAGGCATGTTGGGATTTACTGCCCAAAAAGCATCTTTCAGTCTTGAAAAAGTGCCAGAGCAGCAAAAGGGCTGAAATCCTAATACTCTCACAGTCTCAGATTTTCTGCACCAGGAAAAGGAGGCACAAAATTATTTTTATGGAACTGCCCAGTTCCTGAGGTAGCTCTACTTCAGTAGAGTTAGGTTCCACTGGTGTTTCTGTCTTCCAGAAGCTGTGTTTCAGCTCCAGAGGCTCTGTATTCCTGGGAAACCTCCCCATACAAAGAAGCAAAGTATGCTGGGCAGTTTCAGCATGGAAAAGTGTTGGCTTATGCTGCCTGTCAGTGGCTTGGGCAGGGTAGTTGTGATCTGCTTGCAAGGATGCTCTCTCCCATAATTTTCATAAGCCTGATGCAAGCTTTGTCACTCATTTGCTTGGCTTTGGGAACCCTTCTGTTTGCTAAAGAATGCCAATATACATGTTCCCTTCTCAGTGTTAAAAGGCAAATCTATTATTTCTTCAGTCCATTAGAATAGATACTTCTAGAAACTCAGATACTAAACTAGATGCTTCTAGTGCCTCTAATAGGCACGTCAGCCCACCTCAGATGCTGTAAACATGGGGTGCTAGAAGGTGCCCTCAGATGAAAAAACTGATTTGACAGGGAAGTGACTCAGAGCTACTTTTAAGTTTGCACTGACAAAGTAAGCACTTAGGAAATTAGGTGTATAGACCTGAAGCTACCAGGGCAGTGTCATTCTCCTCATTAAAGATGCAGGTAAAGAAGCCTGAAGACAGTAGCAGTAACAGAAGCATATGCAACACAAACATGTCCTTGTGAAAGAGCATAATTCATAGACACTTCACTACCTTCAACAGTTTTGAGGTCCTTGCTTATTCATCAGCGAGTCTCAGCTGTCATGAGCCAAAAAGACTTGGGCTGGGGTTATCAAAATCCACATAAATGAAACAAACTTCCAGATCTCACTGACACTCCAGGGATCTCCCTATAAGCTCCAGCATCCACCCCTTACACTATCAATGCTCTGTGCAGGGTGTGCAAGAGATCACTGTGCAGCAGACACCAGCTCTCACCCCAGTTAAACATGCCAGACTGACTCCTGCAAAGTTCCTCTTGAAAAAAAACCAGCTGACATAAGGAGGCAGACACCAGACATTTCTTCTAGAAAAGGCTACATGCTACTCCCAGCCTTATTATTTGCACATGGATAGATCCAGCATATATTGCAATTTTCTTACTTTTCTTCCTTGACTCCTGGCACAATGTAGGGTCTGAAAAGTCTTCTTTCTTTTTTATTTATTTAATCATTTGACATGGGCTCTGTCAGCTTAAATTTGACCCAGCTTTGCAATTTTATGGGGAAAATAAAAATTAAAAAAAAATATAGAGAATTCATAAACCCTCAAACAGGAAATATGCTCACAATATTGTGCAGCTTCGATGAAAGCTCTTCTTCTTAAAACAAAGAATGTTCCCTTGTGTTGTTTGAAACCCTGGCACTAAAGCAATTAAGAAAGTGAAACTGGCTACAAACTAAAGCAGAATGGACATGTTTCATAGATCTTCATTGCCCAGGCAGAAAGAAATGTAAACAGGGCATAAATAACACCAGTCAGAGGACAGATAAGCTGAAGGACAATGCTGGCACAAGAGGAAACTGGTAGAAACTGGCCAAGAATAAATTTAGACAAGAAATTAGACATGGTTTCTAGTGATCAGAAGAGCAAGACACTTCCAACAGGACCAGTGGGCACATTGTTGCTCCCATTCTGCTCCTTCTGTTCCAAGGAGGCATTTTGTGCACATTTGTGAAAAAATTATGTGACACAGCCTGCAATAACCAACCAATGAGCCAAGAGACCCTTTCTCTCATCTGGAGCACCAATACTTTCAGTCTTTCAAAAAATCTCTTTTTAGTACTCTAAGAATGGGGAGACATTTGATGTGCATTCAGTAGGGTGCTTTATTTAACCTTTGCTAATTGATCCCTCTTAAAATATATCTATACTGATAGTCTTGCACATTTGATTGATGAATTGAAGCAAGCAACAACAATTATTGAGTGTTTTTATTTAGTAGTGTCATTAAATAAAGTGAAAGCAAATAAGATCCCATAAAATACAAATGGTCTTATCTAAGAGTTGTTAAGGATGCAGCGACAGGAATGCATTCAGTTAAGTGTTTATATTGTTACCATCATTCAGACATCAGCTCCAAAGCTTATCTAATTTGAAAGCCACTCCTGCAGATCTTTGCTATTGATTGGTGCAGCCTGCAGAGACACCACTCCACACAAACTCATCCCAGAATAGGGTAGATGTCAGCTCCAACACGTGGGGTCCCCATGCCAACTGGTACCCACATCTGTCTGCACAGGTCTTTTCTGCTAGTTGGGTAATTTGAGGATACCCAGCATCATCTGGGAGAGGAGGATTCTGTTGCCAGAGTGAGTTAGGAGCAGATGCATCCTCAGCTCTTCACCCCACATTTCCCCTGACCAGGATTGCTGCTGTCTTGACTTAGCTACTACTCAGCCTAAGTGAAACATATGTTTATGCCTCTAATTTCTGCACTGAACTGCTATAGTGCCAGTTAATGTTGTTCAGAAATGAATTGCTGCTGCATAATGTACAGAACAACAAATTCACATTAGCTACATATCACAAATCAGATAATTACAAACCAAGATATTCATACGCATGTTCAACCTCTTATACGATGTAATAGGACACTATCAAAAAAGAGCTCACATTACAATGACAGTTTTGGCTTCTAGCACTTTGGCTTTTATTATAATAAACCTAATTTTCTGATTTTTATCTGCTCCTCCCCCCCAGCTCCTAGTGGCGTAGGAATTATGATTATGCCAGCTCTAAAACCAGACTGCCTGCTTTTAAAGCAGTCTTTCTCCTTGATTCACAAGCACAGCACCGAAGCATTTGAGACACAAACACTGCAGATCACCCTCAATGCCAAGAGAATTCCATCAGCCTGACCAACTTCACTTCGAATGCCACCAGACCACAGAGTGACCACAGGTGCGTACCCTCCTCCCCACACTGCTGGTTCCTCCACCCATGAAATCAGGGCAACGATGCTGCTTTTGTGAGCCTTCCCCATGGGAAAGCTTCCGAAGACACTTCCCTGGGGGGCAGATGGATTTCAGGGTGGGATTTTTCACACAATGCAGGCAAGAGGTGCTGATGGAGGGGCCCCGGCTTTCCTCATGCTCACACAGATGGAGCTGTCAGGAAGGGCTCCCCTTTCAGAAGGGACTGACACTCTTCAGCTGACACCTCTGACAGCATCCCCGCTGCCTGCAGCTCAACTTCTCCACACCTCCAGCAGAGACCCATCAGATCTCGCTGCCCCCAGGGAGGCCATACGGAGAGAGCCTGGCACAGTTACTGCAGAGCAGCCTTGGCCCCGCAGTCACCCCTGCCCCCTCACCAGCTCTTCCAGCGTGTTTACAGGATTCCGGTATTCCCGCTGCAATAAATGACAAGGTCGCCACCTTGCTTCACCAGGACTTTATTCTTCTTTATTCTCCAGTCCTGCCCCCAGAGCCGTGAGCTCAGCAGCCCAGAGGCAAGGGAGATGGAGGTGCCACAAGGTATCCACTAATCCCACCCAAGCCCACACTTGCCCAGGGCTGCACCAACAAAACCATTTTCACCAAGAGACTCATAGGTATCAGGGAAGCCTTGTCTTTCCAGTGTGCAAAACAGGGATTAGTCCTGCAGTCCTCTCGTTCTGGGGAGACACCAGGGCTTCACAAAGATGTTTCCCACTCAGATTCTTTTCCATCCTGCATAAATAAGTGAGTAATCCAACTACAGCACCATGACTAGAGTGACTGCACCTCACAGGGTTATAGGATTACAGGTTATAGGATCTCAGCACACAGAATTTGAGAAAATTTCCAGGCTTTTTTTATGCACGTGAGGAGAGTGAAAAATAGTGAAATACAGTATTGCACCAAGTTATCTTCTTTTCCTACAATGAATTTTTTTAAAAGTAGAAAACAATATTGGGATCACAGAACTATTTTATTTTACTTTAAATTAATTTTTTTCTTTCCTACATTATTTAACCCTTGAATGGTTAGTCTTGAGGAAACCGTCCCTGTCTTTAGGGGAGAGGGGA
This sequence comes from Parus major, assembly GCF_001522545.3. Lineage (NCBI taxonomy): Eukaryota > Metazoa > Chordata > Aves > Passeriformes > Paridae > Parus > Parus major. The sequence goes on along the minus strand of NC_031778.1, from coordinate 13,731,527 downwards.
AATTACAAAATATCTTGGAATATGTCTCTCATGGAAAAATTGGAAATGCAATTAGATAAAGACTTGGAAAAAAGTAAAGCTCCCCAGGCTATTAATTTATTTAATAAATAAATCTTTTTAATTAATTAATAAATTAATAATTTATTTAATTAAAATAATAATGGGGGAGAAGGTTCTAAAACTGGAAAAACCACATTTTGCCTTTAAATCCAACACTGTTTTTTGTTTGAGGGCATCCTGGTCACTGCTTCACCCAGGCCAAAGCTTTCCCAGTTTTTTTTCCAAGTGCTTGCAGATTAGAGCAAACCTATTTTTTTTTTCCTTTTGCACGTAGAATAGTTTGGACAAGGTATTCACAACTGAGATTGGAAGGGAGTCAATGAATCCCTGTTATAATGAAGGTGAACAATCCCAGGACACAGGGATCCCCGGAATGACACACAACAGAGGGGACTGGCAGCCAAGGATGGGAGCTGGAAATGGAAAGCACTGCCACACCAGGGGACCAGAATTGCTGCTGAAACTCAGCAACAATACAAGAATCACCAATGAAATGAGGAAAGAACCAAGTTTGAGCTTCTTTTCATCAAGTAAAAATGCTGTCCCCTTGGGGATGACCATTACGTTGAGCCACAATTAGTGATACCCTACACAGGATCGCGCACTCTGTGCTGTAAGAGGTTCTCAATTAGAACAAAATTCACTGCCTACTTAAATCAATCCAGACTGGGTGTGCACCCCTGAATTTACACGGGAAGGACACCGCTACCCACTGTTATCTTACACTACGCCCCCCGAAGCGCCGCTCTGCCCCTGTGTTCGGTGTTCCCCGAGTGCCGAGGCCGGCAGCAGCACAGGCCGAGCCCGCGGCCCGCTCCCCTCACGGCCGGCGCCTGCGGAGCGGCAGCGCCGCCCAGCGGAGCCGGAGCCCGCGGCGGGAACGGCACCGCCCCGGCTCCAGCGGGAAAAACGGGGGGAAAATATTAAAGGGCGGAAAGGAAAAGACATAAAAGGAAGGAAGGAAAAAAAGAAGAAAAAAAAAAAAAAAGCGAGGAATAGAAAAGAGAAAAAGGGAAAAAAGGGGGAGGAAAAAAAAAGGAAAAGAGAAGCAGAGAAAAAGGGAAGGAAAAAAGGGAAGAAAAAAGGGAAAGAAAAAAAAAGAAGAAAAAAGGAAAGAAAAGAGGGAGAAAGGAGGAAGAAAAAGGGAGGAATGAAAAAGGAAAGAAAAAAGAAGAAAGAAATAGGAAGTAAAAATAAGAAATATGGGGGGAAAGGGGAAGATATAAGGGGGAAAGAACAAGGAGGGAGGGGTGAAGAGTGAATAAAGAGGGGGAAGGAAAAGAGGGGAAAGAGAGGGGGAAAAAGAAAAAAGAAAAGGAAAAGAAATAGGAAAAAGAAAAGATGAAAAAAAAGCAAACCCTAGAGTATAAACACAGAGGATTTTTTTCCTACAAGGATCTGAAAGGCCTGTATTTATAAACCAGGACTTGTGCACACACCAGGCCCCTCACAAGGCTCAGCAGGAGCGCTCCCCTTGCACAGGTGCTGAGCCGGGCACCCCTCCTGCCGGCGGGGCAGGGAGCTGGGGCTCCGCACGCACCAAAGCTGCCCCGGGAGATTGTCCCAGGGGTCGGCACTTGCTGGAGGCTCAGCTGGAGGAAAATGGAGCTGCTGGCAGGCCGAGATGCTCCTCTGAACACCCGCGTTTTGAGGCAGGGCTCGGACCCGCCGAGATCCACCCGCAGCCTCTGGCGCCTCTGTGCGACAAAACAGGAACAGCGGGTCGGGCTCAAGGGTGGGGCTCCCGACAGAAACTTGAAATACATCATTTCGGCTCACACCTGGAAAATACGCGCGGCCTAGAAACGGGCGAAAGGAGAGGGATGCTGAGCGGCTGCAGAGGAAGGGGCGGACAGCGGCAGCGCCCCAAAGGAGCGCGGTGTCCCCGCGGCAGCACCGCCACCTGGTGCTCAGGGACACGAGCACAGCGACAGCAGCGCGCCCTGCCCCGCCTGTGCCCGCACCCGCACAGCTCTGCCTTGCTCTCACCGCGGCTTTCCCCTCCGGGTCACCAGCCTTTGCACTCGTGGCAGCTCTGCAGCAGAAGCGCAGTTGCCCTGTTGCTGCAGGTGACAGGTCAATGAAATGATCTGCTTCATCATCTCCACGTTAAAAAAAAAGAAAAAAAAAAAAAAAAGGACATCTGCATGTGGTTTGACCACTCCATTGAATTTGTGACATTTTACAGTGCTAGTTTAAAAAAAAAACAAACTTGGAAGAACTGAAAAGAAAGAAAATTTATTTCTCTGCAAGTCAAATAGCTGCCTGTTCTTTCATGCACAAAGCTTTTTTCTAAGTCTTTTTAAGAAGTTAAAAACAGAGTGGGTTTTTTTTCTGTTGAAGTTTTGGACTAAACATGAAAAATCTCATTCCTTCCCTCCAAACTTTTTGGCACTGCACAAACCCCCGATATGTTTTTCTCCCAGCACTAAGTTAAACTGCCTTTGCACCATGCAGTCTTTGTGCTCTGTACCTAGCAAATCCAAGTGCTAGAATTTCTTGCTGATAAATGTAAAGATTTATTAACTGACACTGGAAATGCCCACTTGCTTCCACAGATCTTGCTATGCCTTACAGATCTCAAAAATCTGAGTGCATGTTAAGGTCACCTTCACTCCCTGCTGAAAATGCAACCAGCAACAGGGCAGAACGAATCACCTGTATAACAGTGCAGAGCAGCACCCCACAGCGTGTCTGCCACACTGGCCAGGGGACAGCACTGCGAAGGAGAGGGGGACTTTGGAGCAGCCAGAGGCAATCAAGTCAGAAGCTGACCAGAGCCTTGCAGTGGGCATCATTAAACACCTTGGCTTTGGTCTACAGGTAATGAGAGAGAACAAATGGGTTCAGTGTACGGTTCCACCCCTTACACACTTCCTTCTCCTCCTGCCTGGTCGTGGTCACTGGAATCCAGAGCTCACTCAGAAGCAGGAAGCAGCTGCCTAAACCTGGACCTGCAGTTTTTGCATATACAAAATTTACAAGGGAGGCAGCTTTTCCCCCCTTCCCATCTGTTTTAGCACAGTCATCCTATATAAAGATGAGAGAGAGGAAGCTTAGGTTCTGCACTTAAGCTTCCCGAATATACATCCAGGAAAATCTGGGGAGCATCTCTGGATATACTGCCAAGCTGCAAGGGACACCGATCACACAGATGTACTAACGCACCAGCTCTGGATATTACCGCCTGCAGGGTAATGTAGGTGCAGAGATTACAAACAAAAACATTAGCTAACTAGCTTGGCCTTAGCTGCACTGCTTGTTCATTTCTCTGCAAGCAAGTTGTGTTCATTTGTCTACTGCTAGATCTGTAATTCATAGCTATTTGTTTATGTTGCCGTGAGCAGTTCTCGCTCTGCCAGTCATGCAAGCCCAACATTTGTAATTTCTCCTATAAAATAGGAAATTAACATAGGAAAGAGGCTGCATACAGCTTTCCACCACAGCATTAATAAAGCACTGTATTCCATTTTAACGGAATAAAGTGGGTTTTGCTGTACTGGCTAGTTGCTCACCTGGGAAAAGGAAATTTCCATGATTCCCTTGGTCCCACATCCTGGTCCCACAGCAAAAATTGAGAATAGATCACAGGTGAAAATCTTTTAAGTTGTTCTTTTTTCTTTTCCCCCCCTCAGGAAACAGATCTATTAAGTATTTGTTCTTCAGATGATCTTTAAAATTTGCAAAAAATGAACAGAAAAAAACTCACAAATGCAGCTATTCCTGTCTGAATACCCACTTCTACTCAGAGAAAGGTGCTGGGTGTTGCTTTCACTCACCACAGAACAAGTACTGCAGAGCCTCAGTTTAAACGAACTTGAGTTGTAAAAAGCAATGCCTTTACTGCTATCTGCTCTCTGACTGGCAAATGCATTACAAAGTGAGAAAGAATGTAGCAGTCACTCATATCTCTGCCCTATTTAAATAAATCTTTGAGGTTATCTTGCCCAACAAAATCACACTGATAGAGCTCATTATTTCTAATGCATCACTACTTTCTCTCCTGGGTACTATTTTCCTTCCCAGTATAGCCTGTTTATACAATAAGGCGTTTCCTACCCTGGGAAATGGCCTTTGCAGTGTCATTGATCACAGGAAATAATAAGTACACACAGGATGCTGCAAAGTCTCGGTGGGCCAACACCAAGCTCTCCTCTTAGCAATTGTTCCAATATATTTTGTTTTGAACAAGGTGTCAGAACAGCCAGAACAGCCTCATCTGTATCTGCAGCACAGCCCTGGGCACAGCACAGGTATGAGACTAACTCCATTTGGAAAAAACAAGACTCAAATAGAACACTGCTAGTGTTCTACCCTGTTACTTCATGCTACGAGAAGATAAAGGTTTCTATGGGATAGTTTCATTTTAGAAGATTCTTCCCATTTTCTTGGTACTAATTACAAAGCATTCCCAGCCAGTGCCTGTTACACCAATGTGAACAGCAGGAAGTGCAGCCACTTTTTGCTGGAGTTGGACCCTGGCTCAGGCACATGATACCCCACCAAAAGCAGGAGCTGCAAATGCTGTTCCTACTCATGCTGAAATCTGGGGAATCACCTCGGGCTTAGTTAGAGAGGGGCTGCCAGCAGCAAGCCAGCCCCCATTCCCATTTCTCCTGCTGCTGCTGTGTCTGGTTCTGGCAGCCCCAGTGCCATGAGCTCCTGTGCACTCGGCAGGGACAAGTGACAGCCCCGGCACACAGCCCGCAGCTGGCCATGGCCCCACGAGCCAGTGTCACCTCAGCAGCAGAACTGGAGACACAACTCAAACCAGCCTTCCTAGGACTCATTCAGGTAGGAACCACAGCAGTATCTTTATCACCATCTTGAACAGAGGCTGGCTGTGGGCTTCCCGTTCCTCCTCTCACCTTACAATACCTGAGCTGATGGTTCCTGTCTCACAGCAGGGAAAAACGTGTCCCGCAGAGCAATAAACCCCTGGTTCATCTGTGTGTCTGCACAGCTGGAAAAACATGGGTTCAGGACAGCTTCTCTTTTTGCAACACAGTGCAGCAACGCCGGCAGGCTCTGGGGGTCCCTGGAGGTTCACGCTCTGTGCTCGTTGTCTCTGCGAGCTCATGGCAGGCTGGCACAGTGCTCCAGCTCCCCCCAGTGCTGCCTCCCTCTTGGGGAGTGGGCTACTGGCCTGGCAGGAGCTGCCAGTCTGACAGGCTCTTCTGGGGCTCTGACCCCGTGTTCCAGCATGGAGCAAGCCCCTGTCTCATTGCCATAGTTGTTTTCCTGTGGTCCCACAGGCACCTTCTTGCAGCCAATAAAAATTCAAAATGACTCTTTGTGAATAATTAATTGTCCTCATCCTGAATCATCTTTAATGAATGAAAAGGCTGGAAACCTGCTGGGCACAAGAACATGGCTCCATGATTGGAGCACAGATGTGCATTTTGCATTTCTGCACATGCTCCTTGGTAGAGATTCTGTGGCTGCAGGTTGAAATCCCTTTGTGTTATCTCCTCTTGGGACCCAGAAACCTTAAAATGCTGCAGGAGAAGTGTTCATTTTCATTGAAGATGTCATATGCATCACAAACTGGGCACAGAAAATGCATTTACCAGTAGAAAAGGCATTTCTTAGATGGGTGCAGAGAGAACAGTCCAAATAAAGAAAACAGGCTGAGCTTGCCAGATATATTAAGTGACTTCTCTTTCAGCACTGGTATTTGGAGCTCCCTGAGCCACATGCCCATTTTCAGGACACCTCAGGGAGAGGGGACTCTCAGCCACTGCATCACAGCTGCCATCACTGCACTGTTCTGCAAAAGAGGGTTAATCTGTCCCTGCCACCAACACTGCAGAGTGCATGGCCCATTTATCCCTGCCTGGGCTGCTGCAGCACTGCCAGCTCTGCCAGGGATTTGGCTGCAGTCTGAGAGTCTGAGGCTTAAGGAAGGGCTGATGAAGGGTTCCAAACCTGTGCAGCATTCTACCAGAGGCAAGCGTTTGAAAGAAGCAATGAATTTCTTTGCACCTTTAGAAGATACTAATGCAAGCAGCAAAATCTGCCTTTAGGAGCTCACCTTCCCTGCCCAGTGCTGGGCTTTGTAGGTGGATGGCAGCAGTTCCAGATGTTGTAGGGGCAGAGGGCAAACCCACTCCTGTTCCCACCAACATGCAGCTCCCTGCAGACACGGGAAGTGTCGAGGGGATGCTGTGGCTCCTCATTAAACCAGGATAAGGAAGGAAAGGCCTTGGGCACAATTACCTTAATGAAGCTGGCAGCTCTGCATGCTAACAGCACCTGACGCCTGGCGTGTCAGGAGCAGCTGCACAAACACTACCAAAAGCACTTCCAGACCCCTGTAAAAGCCTAAGCACACAGCAAATCAAATACCTGCCTGAAAGGAGCCTGGATACCCACGCTGCAGAGCAGGTGGTGGGTTTGCCTCTTAATTAAGCATATGTTCATGGAAAGCATCTGTGCACTGTGTGAGAAGCCTCAGTCTTTCCCTGCTTCTGCAGAAAGTGGCTGTTTCTGCCAGCAGCTGCCTCCCAGCTGGGTAATGATGTGGGTGACATTGGCCTTAATGCCCACAGGGGACCTGCATGGTGCTGGCAGACACAGCACAGACAGCAGTCAGAAGGTGAATGGTATGGGTTTTTTTAAATTTCCAGCCTTAAGAAAATACCAGTGACTTACAGGTGATGAAAATCTGCAAACTACAGAGGAAAAAAGCGCAGCGACTATTCTGGAGAGCAGAGAGAAAAGGAACACATGTTCTGCCTGGCACATATCTTTTGGACACGGACTTTGTTTGTGTTGTGTGTGGCTGCAGGTCAGGCTGGCGAGCTCAGGTAGTGCTGTGACATGGCAAGGAATGTTTTAAAGCCATGGCTGCTCCCACCCTGCTCAGACCCTGTTTGCAGCCAGAGTGTGAGGAGGATGCTCCTGCATGGGCTGAGTGAGCCATCGGCAGCGTTCGATCGACTGCCTCGCTGCAGGATTTTCTGATTTGTTATGGAAATATACCAGGACACATTCAAGTTCAGTCTCACTGTCACAGGACATTCTTCAAAACTGGCTTCATGGGCTTCACTTTCCTGATCATCACAGGAATTCACCATGAATACTCCCCACCTGCATCTCTGCTCCCCATATTGTATGTCCTTTCATTTTCCCTACACTGATACGTAGATGTTTCACAGTATCAAGAAAAGCAAAAAGAACACAGAATTTTGCATAAGTGATTCATTCTGATAAACACACAAAGCATTTTAACAGGTATCACAAAATTACATTAAAATACTCTTTTCAGTTCCTTATTTCATTTCACTCCATGAATATTACAGTACAAACAAAAACCAACAAGTAAGTAAAAGGTGGAAAACATGGGCTGATATTTTAATGGGCTGATATTTTAAGGCTGTGGATACTGCCAGGTGTATCTGTCAGTCTGTATCAGTAATTTTCAAGTTTTCTGAGGGTTATCTTTAAAGAAAAAGGCTCCCACATGCATCTAAAACTAGGCTGTAGTTTGTAAAACTATCTAGCAGATTTGGATATTTATTTCTTGCAAGTTTCAAGAATAAATAGAAATTGAAATCCAGTACAGAAACAGTAACCCCAAAGTTAAGAATATTTTATAGAACATAGTTTGGCCATGCTTTTCTGTCATGTGAAAATATCTGATATTCCCTTCAAGTGGTAGAAGCTGGGCATGTCAGGGCTTGGCTGAAAAAAACTGGGTGCTCAAAATTTTTCTGTTCTAGGGATGATCACATTAACTGGAAGAATACTAACTATAGTCTAAGACAGGAGTAATCCTGGTGTTTCTTATGGGATGTAAGTTTACCTGGAAAGTACCATGGAGTGTGGGTTGAGATGGAATGTTACTGAACCTAATGGAAGGTATACTTGAGCTATTGGCAGGCACATCTAACTATAATCTATTTATTTTGAATGACAAAAATAGCAGAAAAAAACCCCCAAAATGCTTGAACTGCAGAATCATTTATAGCAGCATGCTGGCTGCTCTGGGTATGCACTTGTGACGAACATACCAACACTGTTACTGCTGCTGGACCTAGCTAGACTAAAGAAAATATGCAAATCTCTGTTCTGCAAATCCCCAGATTCACTACAAACATCCTAAAGAGAAAAAAAGAAAACTGCTACTACCACAAAGGCCCAGAGAGGTATCAGTCCAGTGATTGCTAATGCACACTCCAAGAAGCAGCATCATGGTGAGATGTTACTCACAAAGGTGACTCACTCAAGGAGGGGACAGAGGATGCAGAGCCCTAAGCTGGAGCTCCAAGCTCTGCAGTGTGAGGGACTTGTCAAGCCTCAGTGTCTGAGACTCCAAGGAGGCTGACACTGCGACCTATGATCACCCAAAGCAGCATAACACAAGACTTAAACAGAGGGGAATGCAACCACCACAGCTACAAGCCTCTCTTGTAACCACGAGGGGCCAATACTCCCTGATAGTCCTCAGGCACCAAACATGCCCTGCTCTCCAAAGGGGTCACTCAGGGTCACTCAGGGTCAGGGTAGTTCCTACCCCACCACAGCACCACCCCAGGTCTCCATCTCTTCTCCCACTTCAGCCCCTTCAGTGGTTCAAAGGACTCCAGACAAGAGCTGTAGGTCTGACAAACATCCTGCTTCTGGGGCACTGACAAACCTCTCCTCTGTTCTGTGTGCTGTTCAAAGGACTGAACCACACAAGATACCCTGCACTCGTGTCTTTCCAAAACACACCTCACCCCTGCCCAAGCCTTTCTGCTAATGCTAGCAGGCTTATGACACAGCCAGAGAGAGCTCACCCCAGGCACTACAGGCAGTGGGAACACATGAACAAATATATACACACTCACCTGCCATTCATTTCCTGACAGAGCACAATTTGTAAAGCAACACTGCTCCTACATCCTCAAACATTTAGGGAAAGACTTTTTCCATGAGTAAAAATGCACCTGCACTTTGCCAGAGGAGAATTAGATGTAAAAAATATCCCATGGAATGATCCTTCCTTTTTTCAGAAAAAAATGTCACCTTTTCCCCAACAGACCAAGATGTTGATCCTTTTTTTATTATTATTTAGGAAGTTATGTTGTCATGGAGAAAAAACCAAACCCAAATCAAAATGTTGTCTTCTCCCAGCTCTCCCCTCTGCATCACACACTAGGGCAGCAGTTTCTAAAGAACTTTTTGAATCTTTGGGAGCAAAGCCAGAAAGTATTCCCCTTGCCCTGCAGACTGCTGGGCTCAAATTATTTAGTGGATTATCTCTTTCTGATTAAAGGATTTTGGCTCATGTTCAGAGATGTTACAGTCCTTCCCATGATGGGTCTTATTTACTAAGCTACCTCAGCAATTGATGCAAGTGTAAATGCTTGGAGAAAGAGGGACTAGACACTAATTTGGGTTTGGTCCCGTATACTTCTGTGAAATGCTGCCAGGCCATGGTGGGTTTGGGCATAAGTTGGCCACAAAATAAAGGAGAAGTTTGGGGTTTTTTTCTGAATTATATGAAAACAAAAATATAAAGCCTCATGTCCAGAAGGGGTATAAGAAATAACTAATTACAACAAAGTCATATAATTGTAGAGTATTTTGAATTGGAAAAGACCCATAGGAATCACTGAATCAAGGTCTCAGGAACCTTCAGATAGAAGCAAAGGCAAAAACATATATTTGTACTTCTGATGCATCTTTTCTTAACTTAACAGCTGTTCTACCTAAGTAATTATCCTACAACTCTGGCTGCTCTGGAAGAATACAATAAAACACCATTTAATGAATTCACCTTAAACTAAAATCAATCAACTTAACAACATGCTGTATCTACCCAGCTTAGCAGGAGGACTTTCAAGCCCTCTCTCACAAAACCTGTCAGAGATGGGGTACAGCTGCTGCCCCTGTTATCCTTTCAGTCTTGTCACAGCCCAGGGGTTTTCTTTGCAAGGCACAGGTCATGTGGGCAGGAGGAACAGGGCTCTCATGCTCCAGAGCACCCATCTTCCTGGCCAACATTTTTCCAGCCCTAATGGGATGGGATTCATAGCACTGCATACCCTGCGCTTAAAAATAACCACTGAAGGTGGTTAGAAAGATTTATGCCTTTCAGCAAGTATCTTGCTTCCTTCCAGCCTGTGTATGAGCGATCTCCTGACACAGCACAGAAACATGTTTATTTTAGGAACAGAGTGTCGTCACCCTTTTCACAAGGGCCATCCTAAACCTGATCAGGTGCCTTTGCTCCACCATTTGTCTCAAATTCCAGGCCAGTCATGGAGCCCCAGTGGCCAGAAAGCTCCAGGCTGGCCAGGTCTCCACAGCCCACTGCTGGGCATAGGTTGGGGTTTTGCTGGGATAATACACTGCTGGGGTAAGTGACCTTGGTTTGCTTCACCATGCAGCCAAATGAAGCTGCTTGTGAGAGCCTCCACCTGGCATTTTTTGCATTTGTAACCTTTTTGCCCTTCCAGGGGGCAGACAGAGTTCCTTTTAAGATTCAGGCTGCATGCTGGTGAGCGCTCGGAATGCGCAAGAACTTGCATTTCCAATGGAAAATGAAAATGCCTGAGTCACCATTTTATCAGGCACTGAATAAGAACAAATTTATTTTTTTCATGCCTATAATTACATGTTTGGAAGGGGCTGGAGCAGCTCTCAGAATGAGGAGGGAAGATGCTTGAGCAAGCTGTGCTAATGGAGAGGGCCTTTGGTTGGACAGAGCAGGGAGAAGAGCAGCACTAGGGACAGAAGAAACTGATGCTCCCTGGCAAAAACGTTCTGCTTGCTCCTTTCCAAACTTCTTCCTCACAGCAAAATAAATGTTTGTACTTTGAGAAGGATCAAAAAGACTGGGCAGGAAAAAACCTAAGGTTTTGACTGGTGTGGGGGACTTTTTGGAAAGGATACTACATTCCTTTAATTAAACGAGTCCCTACCTAGGCCAGGAACAAGCAAGTACAAACAAGAATCATCATCCCCACTTAAGTTCATTAACTTTCCAGCATTTCCTAACTAGCAGACAGGTCAGGATTGACATATTTAATGTCTCATCCATAGAAATTGTTCCTTCTCAACAAGGAGATAGAGCACAGAAGAAAATAACAAAAGACACTGTCGGTATCACTCCTGACATATTGTTGTATCTGGGTGTTTGTTCTTGGCAGTTCAGTGCCTGCCACATTGCACGACCCCTCCACCAGGCAGCTGTCAATACTGGGAAAATTGAGTTTACTCCTAATGAAAGGCCACAGCCAATAAGCAATCAGGCAGTGTGTGCTCTCCATCCCGTGACTAATGAGCCAGGGGATATTTGTCTTCTGTACACTGCCATGGCTCTCCCACCTCTGCAGCTGCAGGTCTGAGTCACACCCCAGACTGGAAGGTACACCTAATCTTTAGATTTGAGTTGTACCTCAGAATGGAGAATATTTCAGGAGCAATAAACACAACGTGAATGTCACTGGGAGTGGGGCAGTGCACCATTGCTTCAAACCCAGGTATGTGGGAGTAGCTGTGAACAGGGGCAATTCCACCCATTCCTCTCCCTGCCTCAGGCTGCACCTTTCCTGCTGATTCCCTCCCAACAGCAGCAGCACGTGATGACTCGGGTAAAGCCAGTTTGATTAAAAGCAATTCATTATAAAAATAATGAATAATAAGAATAGGTTAGTTTCCCACTGGCTTAATTCCCAGCACCAGCACTGGGAGGGAATAAGAGTATTGCCCCCAGAGGTTGGGTTCACAAGCCCATTCCCTTCTCTTACCCAGCAGTGAAGCCACTGAGGAACTGCAGCCTTGATACCATGCTCCTACAAAAAGGACTCCAAATCAGCTCAAAGATGTCTTGAGCTGATATGCCCTTCAAATCCCTAACCTGAACCAGGTTTCTCAGCTTCCCTGAAGGGAATACTCTAAAGACTCATCTATCTTACCGTCTTAATTCATCACATGTTTAAAACAAAGCAAAATGAAACAATTCCACCCTGTCACCAATAAATGTCCCCTGTGAGCAGAGGTTTCCTCAGGAGGGAGTAAGAGACCTGACAGATGAGAGCTGTAATCCTTTGTGCACACCTGGAAACTACTTAAATATTACTATGGCCATGTAAGAGTCTATAGAGTTTCCAGTGAGATCTGACTCTCTAAATTGCAAGATCAACAATTTAGATGAAAGAACCTCTTTTACGTTGCGTCAAGTGGACTTGAGAAGGAAGCAGAAGGGAATAATCATTCTCAGCCTTTTAACAAACACCTGAAAGTGGAGAGGTAAGAGATGAAAGGATATCAGTAAACATATTACTAAATTAAACTTCCATGGGTAATATTTAGACATCATAAAAGTTGGCACCTTAATCAGGAGGGAGAGAAAACAGATCAGAAAAAGACAGAAGTCTCCATCAGTCGGTTCTCAGATGGCCATTTCCAGTGGCAATCATGCTAATTGCACACACAAATTAGGCAAATGATCATGAATGTATTTTTCAAAATCAAGCCCCATTTATGTTAGTCTCACAAGAGTTTCCAATCAACAGTTTTCAATTGCAAATACAGAACAGTTTAGTCATCAAAAAGCAAAAGGATGAAGAATGTACTGAACACGAAAGGAAAACAATCTCTTCCCTCTCTTTCCCATATTTCTGTAGCCAATTCCTTCTGAACATTTAAAAGAACATTTTCTATTGACACAAGACATAAAAATACTTTGGTTTAATGAGTTCTGCTCATCTTAAAATTACGGAGAGAAAAATGTAAATGCACAATACAGTATTTCAAGTAGCTTTGAGGGGGTTATTAGCAAAGTATGAACATGGCTATCAATCATCACACATACTGACTGATGATGCTAATGTTCTTCATGGGAATGTAAATAATTGTTTCAAAAGCATAATATGCCCCTTCATCATTAAAATCACTTAGCTGTTATAATTCACCTAGCTTGAGCAATGAAAATACAATCAGCTTTCTTTCTCTGAATAAGCACAGTTTTAGCAAATCACTTAAGCACGGGCTTAAAATTAACTAGCTGATTGAGGTCACAGCCCATTTTGCCTGTCTGTTAGCACACTGTTGCAGGTAATACAGAGAGGATAAGCAAACCCCAAACAACAGTTAAAACCCCCTTTTTCCTCTGAAATCTACCTCCTGAGATACCACTGTTAACCTTTAGTATGCAGAAGCTGTTAACTCTGAGCCCTTTAGAGAGCCCTTTGTGCTGTTGCTGATTCGGCATTAGAAACCTTCACTGAGCAAGGCTCTCTTGGGAGGAATGGAAGGACAGGGCACTTGTTATCCATCACTGAGCTATTTCAGCTGCTGCCTGGCACTTACTAACGCTGCAGGCCTTGGCTTACCAGATCATACTTAACCCTTAGAAAGCAATTGCCTTCATCTGTTTCTCTTAATAGGTAGCCAGCATATTCTCCTTGGCAAGCTGCACTCCTAACTGAACATTAAATACTTTTACATGAGAAATCTGTAATGTGTGTGCTTTTAATAGGTGCTTACTGAATGGCTGGGAGTCTCAAATGCCTCTTAAAGCATAAATAAGGAATATCAACTGTACTCTAAAATCCTCACGGTGCATCTTCTCTTAAATATTCTCTTAAATACCCTTTCCCCACTTCCAGTGTACAGACAGAGTACTATTAAACAGCTTTGAGACTTACAGTCCTTCAGTTGTCCACACAGGTTCTGGGTTAGTCCTAGAGGTACTTTGCAAAGAAGGCAGAATTGTCTCCACACTTCAGACAGGCAATAAGGCAGAGAAAGGTTTGGTGGCACCCAAGGTGGAGTTATGTGCAGGTACCCACAGCCTAAATGTAAGGCTGAGCAGCTCTCCCTGGCTTTCCCTACACTCGGTGGAGATCTTGTCAGTGCAATCAGTGGGGTTTAAGCTGCAGCTTATCTCACAATGCAGATGTATACAAAAACAGGAGTTGGATTTCCATGGTCCTTGTGAGTCCCTTCCAGCTTGGGATATTCTATGAAAGGACCTCAGTTACCCCCCAGGTATCCTGGGAGATTTCTCTCCTCTGAATGTGAGGGAAAGCATCTCACATCAGAGTGGAACCAGCTCCTTCACTCTTGCCCTGGTCCATGCGCAGCCAGCTGCCAGCACAGCTCATCATGCCAAACAGAGCTCAAAGCATCGAAAAGCTGAAATCGTGTCTCAAGGTGATCCCCCACGCTTCGTCACACACAGCGCTTCCGGCACGGCCATCCTCATCTCCTGACGCGGCTCAATGGCTCACTGAGGCTGTGTCCACCCACAGCTTGACATGCTACTTTAATCACAAGCTTGTAGGGACTGACAGCTACAGAACTCATCATTTGGCTATAACAGCCTACTCACCATCCTGCTTTCCTTTCTGTACCCCACATGACAACTGCTGTCTCTCCAGATGAATTGACCCCAATGGTTTTGAGCCCCTGGGCATAAAGAAAAGCAATGCCTTACTTGAGGCAAGAGTGCTGTTGTGCTCCTCTCATTACAACAAGCATTTACTCTAACTGGGAATGGTTTAGAGAGAGGCAATAAGAAGATCCAAGACTCTTCAAACTGTGAGAGATGTCTTAGCAGGAGTATGCTTCTGGTCTCTGCAATCACAAATAGCACAAGAGGAGGATTTTTTCACTATCTTGTTCAGTACTGGTCTCTGGAAAGCCTCAACCCAAGCTAGCAGGAATCAAGTTCCAAACAAAGGAAAAGAGAGGCTTCTTCATGTAACAGGTCTGGGGGAATCCTTTCCACAGGACACTATGATGCTAAAAATGTACATGAACATGAGGGGAGACTGGTCAAGTACACAGAAGAAAAATCCACTGAGAACTCTTACGTACATTGAACCATGTCTGACTCAGATAATTTTCTAAGCTGAAAATAGCTAGCAGCTGGGAGAGCATTTGGGGGACAGATCATATTTTCTTACTCTTTCCTGTTTGATGTAGATGGAGAAGGCTACTGGGCTAGATGGACACTTTATTCTGGCCCAGATTAATTGCTCCTACATTTTTCTTTTAATTGATGCTATTTCCCTGTATCTTTAAATTGGTGAGTTTTCAGAGGTTTCCTTTTTTTTTTTTCCAAATAATTCTTTCCAGGCTACACTAAACCCAATGAAGATCTGTCTCTACAACACAACACCATTGTGGATAAAGCAGAGATGAAGTAGGGAGTAAGACATATTGGCTCTTAGTCCCAAAGCTTAATGAGCAGTTGTAGAAGTGCTAAAACAGAAGACTGTCCTTTGGCAGTTAGTGGGGCAACATGTTCTCGCTGAGTAACAAGCACATCATTCCTCTAACGTTTAATCCCAGCAGCATTTTAGCAGCCAAATGAACAACATTCCCATAAATAATAGAGATTCAATGCCTTTCTCTCCTCCTCTTCTACTGACTGGGAGCAAAGAAGCAGCAGGGAGCCTGAGAGTTGCAGTGAGTCTGAAGCTCACACAAGTGAGGGGGATAGGAGGAAAAAGAGAAGCGATGCCTTTGGGCTGGGTGAGCAGGATTTACTAGGCCTTTATCCCCGCTCTGGGTGGGAATTAGACCCATAACTGTCTTCCCAACATACTTCAGGGCTCTGCATTTCTCTCTTTGCACCCTGCCAGTCCCTTGTCAAAACTCCACTTTCTTATTGAAACCCTTTTCTTCAGAGGCCATGAACATAAGCAGTGCCTTATGCCAGGACAGTCCTTAGCACATTCCCAAGAGCCACCCGTGGCTGTTTCACAAAGCAATGTGCCTGTCTGGATCTTTCTGCCACTTTGGAGTTGTTGTTTTTTTCTCATTTCTTACAAAGAAAAGCCTCTGGTTTGGGTATTTTTATATTTAGCACACTATCATTTAGAAAGTGCATTTTCTGACCTTCGCTGGGAGGTGGGAGCATCACCCTTCCATACAGCATGTCAGACAGAGAAGGATTGACCCAAAGGGCACAAGTTGTGCGTGAATAAGAGAGAAGCTCTCATAGGAGCACTCTTAGCAAGCCCCACCACCTGCCAGAAACACCAAACAAGTGGGAAATTCATTCACTAAAGTGTTTCCTCAGGAAAGGACATGTTCCCATTTAATTGTCCTCATTCATACCTCATACACCTCTGAAGAAATTTGATTATTCTAACTCTAACCTATTCTAACCTCAAAAACTAAGCCCCAAACCAACCCTACAACACAGATACATTGTCTTCTCAGCCAAGGTGCTGCTATGAAGGAGCTGCAGGGCAGAAACAGATATCCAGCAAGATGCTTTAAGACGTGTGTCAGCCATTTAGCAGGGAAGAGGAGGGGCAGGGAGAGTGCATTTCATTGCTGAGCAGCCTGCACACATCTGGGAGCATGATTTATATTCCCACAACTGCCTCTTCAGGTTAAGGGTGAGCACAGTAAAGGATTCATCACAGAAACTCCAGCAAATGCAGAAACAGAGAAAAAAGCAAACCAGGTTTCTTTGTCTTATCCATTAAAGGTAAATTACAGTTATTAGAGAGGAACACCCAAGCACAGCCACAGGACATTAAGCCATATGTGAATATTTAAATACTTATTTGTCTGATCAGCCAACTGAATATTTACAAAGATTATACCCTGTTTGCACTGAGCATAAACACCTGGGGAAATCAGCCTTTCAAAAACAACACCTAAGAGTCTCTCCAGCCTCACAAATAACACCACCCAGGATACCCTTCCTGGATATGCTCTTCCTAAACTGAAGCAGCAGGGAAGTAAAGGGCCTGAGCACACAGAACTGAGAGCAAGGAGAGCACCATGCACTGGAGTGTAGGAAGGTGTCCCAGTCCATCAGGGTCTGTGCCTGAATTTCACTGCTGTGCTTCAACATAAGCTCACGTGCCTCTCTCTCTGCCACCAAAATGCCACAGAAGAGGATAAAGAATGGCAACACTAAGTCACAGGAACTCAGAAAAGTAGTGGCAGCATATTGGCTGTCCAGTCTCACCAGCAGTAGAATCATTATTTTCTTTGGTTTGGTTTTCACGTCACATTGCAACAAAAGAGGAAATCCAAAACTTGAGAAGGAACTTGCAGCACAGAGGACCAACCATTCCAGTGGTTTTCTGCAGACACACCAACATCATAGAGAGGCTTGAGCATTGTGGAGTGTCATGGACACTTGTGATCCTTGTGCTTTTCCAGTTTGAATGCTCTGTGCAAGCATGTCTGGCTGTACCCCCATGCCCCATAAGGAAGATTTCTATTGCCTGTCCTTCCCTCTGCACATTGGATCCTTCCAGCAGACCTCCCCATCCTGAAAATCAGTAAGGCAGGGGAGGGAACACCAGATTGGGTACTCCTATCCACAAAGCAAGCACAGCATATTTAGCTACATTTTTAAGGCAGTTTCACTAGAAGTTCCACTTTCTCCATTCCTCTTTTTCGGTGCTCTTAGCTCCTTATTCCACTCCCATGCTCATGTAGGCCTCCCACTCTGTCCATGTCCTTTCCACCCACTGTATGTTGAAGTTTTGAATTTTAATCACTTCTATATGCTTCTGTATGCCCACACACATGCATTTTCCTACTCCTGGACCTTTTCTCTGCAGGACCCAGCATTTCCTCTTCATCCCACCCACAGTCCCTGCAGGTAAACTTGCACAGTCCACGGCACATCAAAGAAGTATATTTGAGAAGACAACCTTAAACAAGGGCTAAAAAGTTGGGAACAAATTGACATTTTCTCCCAATTCCAACACAGGCTTTTGTTCTCTCAATATCTTGTCCTATCTCCCCAAGGACCAGCAACCCCAGCAGGTGGGCATCAGGTGTAGGAGCCCAGGGACCTGGCCAGTGCACTCCTCAGATCAAACACTCCTGACCTACAGCAAATGGATGCCCCAGCTGGTCCCACACACAGCTGGGGCTTCATAAAAACACTCACTGAGAAACCAGCAAGGCAAATAGAGGAAGGGGCAGCTGAAACTCCCCACCTCAGCTCTGCCAGAGCTGAACAATGACTTCAGTCATGTTGCCTCATCCTACTGTACTTACTGTTACCCTCCATGCCCTTGGCAGCAAAAGCAAACTGATTAGGACTGAGCAGCAACTGCTGGGCCATGCACAAGTGAGTCTTCAAGTGAACAAATGGCTGTGAGTGCACATTAAAAGCAGGAAGAGAACACTAATAAGGAAACAATTATTTCCTCTTTTTTTAAACAGATTTTTTCCTATTCTTTCCTCTTATCTGGAACAAACAAAGCTTTGAGGGAACAAATACAATTCCAGAGATAATCCACGTTTTGGATCCTGGAAGCATTTGGTACCAACTTCTGGAAAACAAAACAATGATAATGACTCACGCTGGGGCTGGGGGTGGCTCATCACAAATTTAGCAGCAGCTTCCATGCTCCCAGCTGAGATTGGCTTTGCTGGGTTGTTTTCACAGATCCCCAGGACTGCAATTTAGCACATGCAAATCGGCCCAGCAGCCAATTGCAGCCACCATGCTAGAAAGGCATAAACATGCCATTTAGAAAAATGCTTTGCCATACAAAACATGATTACCTCCTTCCATGCCATTTCAGGCTATGGGAAGAAACACTATTTTTATTATTAAACATTACACATCTCTTTTCCTCCAAGGGGAAGAAGAATTATTTAAAGGCCTATTAAGCAAACATTTGTTCACACAACTGGAAGCTTTGTGTACTACCATTGCATCTGGGGAGGTGATCATTCCCTGGACTGGATGCTTATGAGGCCACAGCTCAATTCCTGTGTCCAGTTTTGGGCCCCTTACTTCAAGAAAGACACTGAGGTGCTCCATCCAGCTCCAGAACAGAGCTGGGGAAGAGTCTAAAGAACAAGTCCTATGTGGCTGAGGGAGATGGGGCTGTTTAACCTGGAGAAAGGGAGGATCAGAGGGGACCTCACTGCTCTCTACAACTCCCTGACAGAAGGCTGTAGAGCAAGGCAAGGACAAGAAGAAATGGCCTGAAATTGCATCGGGGAGCTTTAGATTGTATATTAGGAAAAATTTCTTCACTGAAAGAGTTTCTAAGCATTAGAAAAGGCTGCCCAGAGAAGTGGTGGAGTCACCATCCCTTGAGGTATTTAACACATGCAGATGTGATACTCAGTGGTGGATTTGGCAGTGCTGGGTTAACAGTTGTACTCAGTAATCTTAGAGGTCTTTTACAACTGAAAAAATTATATATTCTACAAGAAATCTCATCTAGTTTTCAGACCATGCTGAACTTTTGATGATATATGTACAACCTGGACTAAAAAATTTAAAACTAGCATCGGTTTGATAAAAAATTAAACAGGTTACTTCTGGAAAGCAGCAGAAAGGGCTATGGAAAGATAAGTGGCTTGGTTTTGAGATAAAGTTCAGTGAGCCAGAAGTAGATCACTCTCACAAACAAAGCAGGAAGATTTCAATTTCTTTATTGAACAGAGCTTTCCATCTGGGAACTGATGGCTGTGAAATACCTCCAGAGGGATCTGCTGGAAGCAGAAAATAAGCCTACTGTCAATACTCTGTGGACAGGCAAAACAAGGGATGATACATTCCACTCATCTGAAACAATGGTTCTGGTTGGGACTAGGTACATGCATAGAGTTAAATATGCACTCAGATGGTTCAGTGAGCTGAGACTCTGGAGACTTCTGTCTCCAGAAGTACTTGGTCTTTGACAGACGTGACCTAATGATAGTCAAACAGCTGTTAAGATGAAAGCATCTGCTCTGAAAGTCATCAACTTTAAATATCTGCCTTTGACCCCAGATTCTTCTGGTACTCTTCAAGTGGAAAAACAGGAACACGGAGTTTTATACACACAGTCATTCAGGAAAACCAATGCAAAAGCTGAAACATTATTTCATTATATTGTTAGTTAACATTTCTCATAAATCTTTCAGTTTATAATGCATCACAATTGTACATGGTGTTAAACTTCAGACAAACTCTTACTCTCTTCTTGGCTGAGAATGGGAAGTAAAGGAAGTTAAGCTTTATTCCTTTAAAAAACCATGCAAACCGATAGGTGAGAAGTGCTATAAATCAGCCAACCTCTGCTTCAGAGTACTGTTTATCATCCTGATTACAGGTACTTAAGAAAATTCAAATGACTCTTATTTTGCTTGTATTTGCTCATTCACAGAAATGAAAACATTTTCCAAATATGACTCAATATCAGTGATACTCTGGTAGGACCAGACAAGTTTCAGTATTCAGAAGACTGAGTGAAGATGCAGCAATTCCAGACGCCCAGCTTTGTAACCTCAGACATCTGGCTGACAGCTCTGCATTGCTAAGCCACTTTACACCCAGGGAGTTCCTGGACCTGCACTTCTTTTGAAGATTTATAAAATAATTTATTGCAAACTGAAAAAAATAATCCTGCATAATATCAAAGACTTTCCTTTGCATAACTACACAGAACTGGCTGCAAGCACTTAAAAAAGTTATATGCATATAACTAAGTTCATTATCATTCATATCTCTGGAATTTTTGTATGATAGAAACCAAATAATTTCACCAAATAAAAACACTAAAAAAATCATAATTTCTAGCTCAGTAAGGACAGTTTTTTTTACAAAGATGCACAAGCACTGTGGGCTTCCAGGAGAGATGCTCAGCCAATGTCTGCATGAGAGGGTTAATTCAGAATAAAGGAAAGTGTGGATTTAAAATGCTATAGCTATTCTTGAATAATACCCCAGAGGGGTGCTCCTGTTATAATAAAAAAGATTTTTCGGAGTTTTGTTTAATTCATTTCCCAGGTGAATTAAACTAAATCAGACAAAGGTATTCTTTCCACTGGCATGTGAGTGTCAACAATAGACATTATCCCAGAACAATACAGGTACTTCTACTGGTCAGCAAGTGTTACTTTTCCAAAAACACAAAACAGGAAGAGCAAGCCTGAACAAAATATGTTCTATAACAGAGAAAGGTGGGGAAGACACCTGGTGTGGGTGAATGCACCGATGACCCCCAGTCAGACCCCAGTGCTTCTCAGCCTTGGGACCCACTCCCAGCTCCAGCTCAGCATCACTGAGCCACCGTTCCCATCTCCCACCAGCAATGCACATCCACACTCTGAGCTGCCTCAGATCAAAGCCTCTCCGTGCTCCCTGAACTCAGCTTTCACTATCTGTCGCTCACATACACAGAGCTGTTGCTTCCAGTAATTTGAAGCTGAACTGTGCAGAATTTGCTGTACGCTGTAACTTGCTGTTTACTTGAATAAACAGCAGTGGGAAAATTTTCAAGAACTAGTGTATGTAAATAAAATGTAGATGGATGCACAGATGACTGCACAAGCAAACAAAGGAGCGCCTGTTCTGCTCATAAGCCAAATGCTATTCTTGAATATGCAATTGTACCTTCTATGTGTGTGATTCCATTTGCATCTGTAGATGTCTTGCACGTGCAGACACGTTATGGCAGTGCCCCAGATAGTCTCAGAGAAAATGCAAAGATGTATATGGGCAGCAACAGACTGGCTAATGGCAGAGGCACAGCCTGACCCTGCCTACCTGAACAAAATGCTTGTCCTGTTGCCCCAAATATCAAACTTAGTGTTGTGATGCCTGGAGAAATATGAAGACCTACTGTGCCAGACATAATTTTATTTGCCATAAAGCCAGCATCAATCAGTATATTTCCAGGAGCATCTCCAAATTTCACCAGTATAAGACTCCCATGGAAGCCAAGTTCAGGATGAACTTTCAATATGAGCTTAATTTGTACTGAAGGCATCAATTTGCAAAATAGGGACTTAAACTGAGAAGTACTCTTATGAATGTTTGAGAATAGATCAGTCTCTGGATACAACCAAACCTCTACTACTGAAAATAAAGCTGAAAATGCATTGCTGCTGAATGCTGTTGCTGGTTGATGTGAGAAGTATCTGTGGTTTTAGCAATGATGCATCCCACAGGACAGTCTGTACAGGAGCCAAGGGGAGGACGGGCATGAGACAGAACCACTCACAGAGCCAAGTAAATTCTTACGGAGGAAGACTGAAACACACTCACTAGCTAAATCTCCATGCTGCTGTTAGGCAGTCTATGAGTACAGGGCCTTTTATATCAGAGTGGCTGCAAACCACGTACAGGTCACCGAAAATAGTTTTTCACAACTCTATTCACAGCTACAACAATGCAGTCATTATTTAATGTTTACCTTGAACTTAACACTGTAGTAGCTATCTGTTTCATAATTTTGTCTAGGAAGCCAAAAGAAAAAAAAAAATCTGGACTGGCAAACCATATCACCTAAGCAAAGGGGAAAAGAGTGTTAGCAGAGAAAATAATTAAAGAAAAAAGCACTTAAAAAAATTAACTGTGGTTGCACCATCACAATGGGAAATATCTCTGTGCATGCAATCTCAGCTTGCAAACTCTGGAACGAAGATAACAAGTGAAGCACCTAAAAGATGATATAGGATGTTGCTGTGCTAAGATACCTGTGAAGAAGTTCACAAAGGAAGAGGATAAATCTCTTACTCTGCATTGCTATGAATTACTTGCACTTCTGTGGTGGTTTGGAGACCCGTTAAGCCCCATTTTGGAAGGTGCTGTTCAATCAGCCATAGCCTGCCCCTAGGACAAGGTCTGCACACCTCAGAAGTGGAGCATAAGAAAACAACAGGCTAGAGTTAGCTAAACTAAAGAGGTGAGAGGTCTTCACTAACAGTAAAGAAATCTTGCTAATATTTTTGCTAACATCACAATAGAGCTGTACAGTACTATACAACTACCTTCAACATTTCATGGTTTCTCTTTGAAGCATCATGCATTAGCTTCTGTCAGAATCAGGAGTGGTCTAAGGTTCTGAGTCAGCACAATACACAAATATGAATCTCACTTTAAAGGCGTGCTTACATCCTTATGAGTTGTTTGCATTAAAGAAAACACAGATATGAGGGAGGCAAAAGGCTTGGTCAATCTGTCAGAATAACTTCAGAGGATCAAGGAGATGGAAGGATCTCCCAACACTGTCCCACTGCTGTTGTAGTCCATGTTTCCACAGTCCTTCCACTCCCATAATTTTATAATCCTTTTGCTGGTTTACATCTCGGACTGGCTTAGCCCCCAGTGCCATGCTGGGCACAGCACCGCACCTTTAGGGTTGTTCCCAGAGTATACACCTGTCTCCTGGGGCATGCTCACCTTCTGAAGAATCAGCAAGGAGATTTATCCTCCAGCAGGCCCACCCCAAAGTAACCCTTTTATAGGTGGAAGTTTACGTTTTTATTGTGTGATTTTCAAGAACATAAACCCCAGCCTTAATGGAAAGTAAAAAAACACATCCAAGGAGAGGGAATGTATTTTAGCATCCTGACTCAAAGCAACAGACCCATCTGGAGTAGTCAGGCTCATGGTGGCATGGGGCTAGTACCTGGAAAATAAGCTCAGTTGGAGATAACAATTGGAGATCATTCCCATAGGCTGTCTCCTTACAGCACAACATCAGGAAATAAAAAGATTACACAATGTTCAGCATCATTCATCAGGGGAGGTAAGAAAGGACTCAGGCACAATATATGCATCAAGTACATTCCAACACAGGATCCACCTGTAAAGCCAAACCAGCTCAGCCAGGACACTATTAGGACAGTATCATTGACTTCTATTTCACTAAAGTTTCAGCCTAGCATCCCCCATGGCCTGAACACCACCCCACTTTTATCAGTAGCTTATTGATCTCTTTACTGCTCCTGGTTTCCAAAAGACACAAACACACACAGCACTACAGTGAAAACTCCATTACAGCTTTTCACTGAAAAGAGACTGGTGTGTGTAAACTGCTTCCACGTGCAGCCACAATCTATTCCATTTACTTTTCATATTGCTCTTCACAGCAAGGCAGAACATGCTTTGCAAAGAGTCCAGCATTTTCTCCCAAAGATTCCCTTGTTGCCATGAGCTTGTCACGGCAGAAACTTGTACGTCAGAGTGTCATGGGAGGGAAGAGGCTACTAAGGCATAAACAGGTGGCTATACCATTAACAGCTTTTCCTTAGCAAGGCCATAAGGGAATCCAGGCTACCTCAGCAGCAGTGTTCCCCCAAGAACAGCCTTTCTCTTCACGAGAACACTGAGCATTTGCACTGGAGGCAAGGACATTTTTCTCTTCTAGCACCAAGATCTCACAAAAAAACCCCAACACAAGCATTAGGAAAGAATACTCTAAAAGACATCCTCATAAGCATCCACTTAGTAGCTTCTACACATCTTAATAATAACATCAATAACACAGGACTTAATTCCATAGGCATTTACCCAGTGTTCTAGAGGGAAAGTCAGATTCATGAAAGAAACACATGCAGCACAGAAGAAATTGTAGAAACACTTTAAAAGCTTCAACAAGATCTAGGGGTAGCACCACACCAAACCAAGGCACTCATGCACTTATTTCCCTCTTCAGGTTCTCAGGGGAAGTGTTTAGAATCATGAATATCATTCAGAAATTCACCCCACTGTGCTTCCTTTCCATCCTAGTGAAATGCTCTCTCTCCAGCAGGCTAGGAGCTGAGAGAGGAGTTGAGTCTCCTCAGGCCCCCCATCAGGAGCAGGCAGGGATTTCTCTTTGCTTCTAAGTACATGCCCATTCAAAAACACATTCAACACCCTCCATCAGGAAACCACTGCAACATTGCTACTACCAGAAGGACAAAGTACAGAGTCCTTACAGTGGAGCCAACCCTAGAGTTGTGTGGGACCACTGGCACTCTGGGGAAGGTTATCCCCATATTGGCCAGGTAGTAATGGGAGGCAAAGTTGGGGGTTCCGGGTGGGACGACAAATACAGGGTTCCCAAAAGAAGAAAAAGGACCTGAGTGGGCTGCAGGTGGGATAGGAAACAATAATAGGGTCATGTGTGAGAGAGGAATCTCTGTGAGAACAAAGGCCGCACGTGGGGGCTCTGTGTGGGTGGGGGCTGCAGGCGGGATTGAGCACAGGGTGGGGTGGGGGCCAGGCCTCGGGTAGAGGGGCCGGGTTGTGAATGAAGAGGGTGGGGATGCTGCGGGCGGTGGGGACCCGGGTGTGGGCGATGCCG
>NC_031778.1:13669347-13706325 GCF_001522545.3 Parus major | reverse complement strand
CGGGGGACACGGCGGGGAAACGGGGCCAGCGCGGGCCGAGCGGCGCCGGCCGGGAGCGAGGGCGGCGGGGACAAGGACGCGCGCTCCCCACCTGGGCTGTGGCTGGATCTCAGGCGCCTTCCACAGAGACACTGCAGCATATGCGAGCCTTTCTCCAGGAGAAGCCCGAGAATCCTCATGGATTTCACTTTGTGGCGCCCTCCCGCTCCTCGGAAAAGGGACCGGCCCCGGAGAACCGGCTCTCAGCGGCGGGGCGCCGGGCCCCCTCGCCGCCAAACTTCCCGGCCCATCGCC
Source organism: Parus major (assembly GCF_001522545.3). Lineage (NCBI taxonomy): Eukaryota > Metazoa > Chordata > Aves > Passeriformes > Paridae > Parus > Parus major. Next base: position 13,706,031 of record NC_031778.1, on the reverse strand, counting down.
GCGGCCCCGCCGCGCCCGGGGGAGGGAGGGGGGCCCCGCCGCCACTTCTCGGGACTTGTCCGCCGGCGGAGGGCCGGCCGTGCCGGGAAGCGGGGCGGGCTGCCTGGAAGGACGTCAAGCCCTAGAAACACGCGCGGCCGGCTCCCAGCCCTGCCCCCTGCCGGCACAGCCCCCGCCGGGGCGGGCAGCGCCGCCGGGACCCCCCCGCTCCGCTCCGCTCCGCTCCGCTCCTCCGGCGGGGCTCTGCCGCCTGCCCCCGCCACCGGGCCCGGGCCCGCCGCGCTCAACTTCTGCGAGTCCCGGCGGGGAGGGAGGAGATGGCCCCGGTAGCCGGCACACCAGCCCGGGGCAGGGCCGGTGACCGAGGGGGCCGGCGATAAAAGGCACCGTGTGCGGGGGCACCGAGCGCGGCCCTCCCGGGGGCTGGAACCACGGGACCGGCAGTGGGGCCGGGAAGAAGAGACACCTCTGGTCTTAAATCACCGCTGGGTGCGGCTGCCCAGACAGGGGTGCTCCTTTATGAACACGCTGTAAACGAAGGAGCCTCCGTCTTTCCACCTACCCCAAGGCACCAGCCTCCTGCAAAGGGCGCTCCACTGAAACTCAAGGTACCTTTTTTTTTTTTTACCCATTTTTAAACTATTATTTTTACAGCGCTGCAGACTCAAACCTCAGTGTTGGCACTGCACAGAGAAAGGTAGGGCACTTATTTCACATGCAAGGATGGTTAGGGGAAAATGCTCTTCTTAGAACTGTCTCCAATTCATGAAATTACACAAAACCCACAACACGAGGCTGGAAAGCACAGGAGCATAGAAAAACTCCCTCAACAAAACAGTACTATCATACACAAAAGCCGTTCAAAAGAACTCTTTCACCTGAATAAACTCTAATAGTGCACTAAAAAGCAGTTCCCTCTGGGACAAATAGGAACCCAGCAGAAGGGTGAATTTCTAACTGAATTACTTTGTGCTCAAGCATGGATACCTACTCACACACCACATTTCAAAGCCTTCTCTGCTTTAGTTTCTCCCAATACCTGGAAGAAGTGACCAGGTGTCTCTGACCAGGTCGTGAGATGGACATGTTTCCAGAGACTGCACTCTAGGATGTAACAGGCTTCTGGCCAGCACTTCAGTGGGATGCAAGAGTGGGGATACAGACTTAGTAAGGCACATAAACCAGGCAGAGCAAAAGAAATGCTGTTTAGGTGTGAGAATCTATCAAGCACATGTGGCAAAACTAATAATTTTGAGAGCATCTGGAGTCTTTCATGCCCTCAATAAATACTCCATAGTTTCAGTTTTACTCTTGAATAGAAAAAGAAAAAAAAATCCAGTTAAAATGCTAAATGTTTCATGAAATGATAGCTCTTATTTTCCAGTCAACTCTACTTCATATGCTGAAAAACAGCACTTGGCTAGAAGCAAAGACAGTAGTGTACAGTTCAGCATGGTTAGAAGGATGGAAGATATTGCTAACATCCCTGGGATTCATGCTGAACTCAGTTTTTGTTGTCTGCTGTGACTTAGGCTGAAAAATCATCACTATGTCTCAATTTATAAGCTGTTTTAGACAGGACCTTGCACATGCACAAAGTGATAGCAACAAGCTAGATTAAACTGCCCTTCTCCACGTCCCCCGTTACCCAGGATCATTGCTCCATCAGATTCCTCAGCAATCCCTGCTCCACAGCCATCATGAAAGACTACAGTGCCATGTCAGGGCAGATACCAAACTGGGACTACACCTGTCACCTCTCCCCTTCACCCAGAGTTGTCCTTCAGTCCTCTGCTACACCTGATCATCAGAGAGCAAGCCTGTAGCCCTGCTGGAACAAGGCCAGAAGTAGTTTGAACAGTGAAGCCCTAAAACAGAACTGGTGGTTCTCCAGTACTTTGGTAATAGCACAAAAATATAATAGTCCTCTTTCTGCAAATGCTTGAGCAGCATGTTTGAGATGAGAACAATTCTGGATCTGGCCAATCAAGGACAGCACAGTGAGATCCAAAGTCAAGGTGTCCTCCTTGCTTAGCAGCCAACACGGAGCTGTAAATGAGGGGCTCTCATTCAGAGGTGCCAGGACAGAAGTGCAGCACTAGGTACGAGGGATGAGCTGCTCTTTGATGTTACACATATCAGACTAGAATGGGAATGGGCAGATTTATCCCATGAACATGCAAGGGCAAGTGTCTTGGACATGATACAGATCTTTGTTAAAATAAAAAATGAAAATGGCAACAGGTATCTGATTTTTGAGACCTCTGTTTAATAAACTAACACAATTGTTCCTGGAAAATCTACTCAAAATAGCGCATAAAACCACTAATAAAATAATCCCCATTTCTTTGGTGAGTTTTCATCACCTTGCAGCAAGTCTGACAATCCAGCTTTTGTGGGGCACACTCTAGGGGGTCAGTTCCTGACTCACATTAGAGAAAAGAAGGGAAAACTCAAACCAGTGAAAAGAAGGAATATTACCTGACATTTCCAAAGAAGTGCCGTAAGGAGTGCAAGCACGTGCTCTTTCAAACTGAGTAGGTTTAAGTAAGTTTAGACAGCAAAATGGTAGCATAAAAATGGTAAAGGAAGAACTGTGATGCATGACTCAAGTGTTTACATGCCACAAAATACTTAGTAATATCATGTACCCAATTAGATAAATCTTAGCCCAGTAAACAAAGCTTAAATAATTTGAAAAGATAAATGGAGCTGGCATAAATTGAGACATGTGTTAACTCATTTTAATCTGAAAACAAGGTAAACCAAAATAAAAATTTATTTCAGTGCAGAGGGACAGCATGTACCCAAACAATAATTCAGTGGGACACAGTGGTGCAGAAATCTCACTATGGCTCCATTGATAAGCTCGCACTACTAAATAATAATGCAAATAGCATCTCAAAAGTTACCGTGAGAATGCTACAGATATTTCAGTTTTTAGCCACTGGTAGAACACAGGTATTAGAAACTATAGTGTGCTTGCATAAAAGCAGGGACTACATTTTCTGGAACACAGAGAAAGCTGTGAAAGCCTCATTGAGGTCAGAAGACATTTACAGGGAACACAGCGTCATGTGTGTTTCTCCCTTATTAAATTAAAATGCCATTGGCCTTCTGAAGCACTGAACAGAAACAAGAATATGTTTTGGATTATGGAATTTAAATTAATACCTTCTACTAAAAAGAGGAATGTACTGCGCTCTGATCAGAGAAAAATAAGGTGATTTAGCCGACAAGGCTCTTTGCTAGGTATTAAAATAGCATGTGTATGAGTTCAGCCGTTACAAAAGCCAAAAAATAAAGAAAATCTACAAAAGCTCCAAGAACAGACTAGCCAGGAAAGGTAATTTCCTTGCATTCATACAAAGGCAGTAATAATCTTTCAAGGTGCTGGGTCTGTGCTGTTCTGTTTTCACCCATACTGACTTGTAGTTCTTTGAACACTGTGATGGGTACACAGACAAACAGCTTGTGCAGGTGTGTTATTTCTGGTTGGCTGGTTTGAGGTTTTTTGCAAGTCTCTTCCCTTGTTGTATTTTCTGGCCAAACACATGCGGATATGATGAGAAAGGGCCCATTAACCTTAAGGGCTTTGTCCAAGCTGGTGCTGATGCAGTGCTTGGACCTTGTCCCTCTCTCTCTCTAAATTTACAAAACTCCTTGCACTTCATGCTCATTTCTCAAAGCTCACTCCGTGGGTCCATATGTGATGAGTGGTTGTGTATTTTTCACTGGTGGCAGAGAACCACAACACTTCTCCTTGCAGGAGCCGTTCTAGCAAAATCTATCTATGGGCCAAAAACTACAGCCCTTTTAGTGCAAGCCACTGTCACCATTGTACTCTATTTCTGCTTACCCTTTTCCCTTTCTTTATGAAGCAGAGCACTCCTAGCAAGGAAGGATGGTGGAGTCTGCTTCAGGGGCGTACCATCCACATACAGCTCCTGCTGCACCCAGCTCCACCAAAGCACAGCACCAGAGACAGTGGGAACTGCAGCACAAAGTTGAGGGGTTTGCTGAAGGTCATACAATAAATTTGTGGACAAGTAGGGAATCATCTGTCAGTCCTCATTCTGGTGATTTAATGAGAGGATTAGCCTCTTCCTGATCTTCCTGATATAAAACTGCACTCATTATAAGGCAAAGATTCTGCTGGAAACTCTATCATGGATAAAGTAAACCACACACCTTCTGAGAGCAAATACAAGATGAGACAGAAAAACGAAGACAGAGCTTGATTTTATATATCAGACAAGAAAGGTTAATTTCTTAGTAGCTTTTCTGAACAAGAGTGAACAGAAACCACCGACTCCAGGTCCTGCTGGACAGACTGACGTGGTAAAATCTCAGCCCCTCTGAGCTCACCAAAGCAGGTTCCAGAGCAAAAGAAAAGATGGCCCATAGCCTTGATAATTTAATTGGTTTATCCCCAGACACATAAAAAGCTTATAGTAATGAGTACTCAGGAGCTGAATTTCCTGACATTAAGAAGAAATCTAATATTACATGTAAAGAAGGCTTTGTGTATCACATATCTTTAGTCTGAATTAGGGAGAAGTGGTTGTTTTGAATATTTTTCAGTAGAGTGACACTTCCTCAGAACATGAACTTCTACTTTATTTTGGCATCTCCATTATTTTGGCAGTAGTATGAGCAGCTCAGAACAGATAATCTGGAAAAAAAGGCAACCAGACACTGTTCCTTCCACCCACTTCCACTGCCCAGCAGATGCCCTCATCTACAGGATGTCTCACAATGTGTTTAAGAATCCTTAACAGATTTCTCCCCAGCTAATTTTTATACTCATTTTTGGAAACCAGTAATACTGTTGGCCTCCCCACTATCTTTTGGCAAGGAGTTCTACAGGTTAATTATGTGGCAGAAAAAGGCTTTTATTAGTTTAAAACTCCTTGTCCATAGCTCCATTTAATGCTCACCTTAACTTAGAAGGTGAGCATTTTAAGATTATATTGTGAAATGCTAATTTTATGTTCTCCAGAACAGTCATGGTTTTTTACACCTCTGTCGTATTTCCTTCCTCTATTGTTTCATTTCTGAAGGCACCTGAAAATGCCTAATCTGTTCCATCATTCCCTGGGCAGCAGCAACTCTTCACGCTCCACTGACCTTGTCGCTGTTTCCTGTGCCTTTCTAGTTCTATCACATCTTTTCTGAGACAGGATAACTGGAGCTGCACACAGTACTCAAGGTGCAAGTGCTCCAGGGATTTCTAGCACAGCAGAATGATAGCTCCTATTTGCTTTCTCTACCTTTTCCAATAATTTCTGCTTCCATCTGCTGCGTTAGCACTTTCAGATAGGTTCACACTTTCTCTGTGGTCTTTTTCCATTGAGGAATTGGACCCCAGTAGCACCCCCTACTCTGAGTGACCATAATTTATTTTTTTTTTATTTATTTTTGTATTTTTATATTTATGTAAGATTTATATATACACACTCCCCCATATATTTGGGTTTCATCAATGGATGCATTACCCTGCATTCCACCCCAGTTTATACTGTTGCTAGTTCAGCAGATGCTCTTTTTCAGGTGCTCCTTCTGCAGCTGTTTTGTGTCCACTTCTGTTTCTCTTACCTCCAAAGTTTTTGTCTCTTCTTCAACCCCTCACTCTTCAAGATCATTTAGGAGCATGTCCAGGACTGCACAGCTCAGTCCCTCTTCAACACAAGAATTTCAACACTGGCAATTTCCCCACTGATGAGACCTGCCCTTTTTCCTTTAAGGGAAACATTCCTTCCAGTAAGGAAGCATCTTAGAAATCCAGACTTCTGCCTCACCTTTACCCAGCTGCTCAGGGAACCTGAAGGAATTTGGAGGGATGTTCCCCCCTAAGAGCCATGCAGTGCCTTACCCAGATGACCAAACCTGACTGCCAGCCCCCCACAGGATGGCTGCTGTGATTCTTCACAGATGGAGTTCAAGGCAAACCTCCAGCTGTTGCCACATTTGTCCTCTGAACCCAAGAGCTGCAAAAGCACCTTCTAGGTGCACCTCTTTGGGGGTTCAGGTCTCCTGCCAGCTGTGTTTGCTGTTTCACATCTGCAGCCCTTCCAAGGGGAACCGCGCTGGAAGACAGATCTCCCCCGCCTGCCGATCCCTCCAGGCTCAGAGGTTATGAGAGAGGAAAGCAGATTAAAGGGCTGTAATGCAGCCAGCACGGGGAAGATCTGACCCACAGGGCTCCAGTAATTGAGGTTATTAATCCACAGTAGGTAATGATGGCTTTGCCTGAGGCATGACCCAAGTTTTGAGGGCAGCAGATCACAGCTGAGCCAGGGTTTGGAGGTGGGCAGCAAGCCAGCCTGCTGGCCAGCAGAGCTCCTGGGCTCTGCCCACCAACAGCCCCTTGGCTCCTCTGCTCTCAGCAGGCAGCCACCAAGGCAAAGGCAGAGCTGGAATAGGTGCAGCTTCCAAATTCAGGATGTGCTCTTGGCTTTCCCCCGAGTTCCCTGTGTGAACAGGCAGGGACATGCTTCCCTCATCTAGGAGTGTGACCAATCTATCCACCTCACAGGGAAAAGTTGTCAGGCTTGATAAAGGGGATTTTCTGAGGGTGAAAGTACAAAAGACCAACCATTCAAGAAGCCATCTCCCCCTTCCCCTCCAGCAAACTCACTCTTAATGTTCCAGAGGGCATCTGAGGTGGGGAGCAGCATCTGTGGAAGCACGAGCCTCCCCATCTGCCTACTTGCAGTGACACTTACAGAGCCTTTTACTGTTGTCTGTACCTGAAGTGTATTTATTCTGGCATGCTAATACAACGCATGTGGCACAGCCTCATCAAGACAAGCAAGTACTTGCCTGCCTGCCTTGGGAATGATGGTACAAGAAACAATTTCTGCTCCAATTCACAGCTGCTCCAATGACAGAAAAGCCACTATCAGGACACCACAGTTCAGACCCTCACTCATTAGGTGGCCACCATGGCTGAAGAGTGCACAGAGACACATCTGAAACAGATTTCTCTGGAAAGACCACTATTCTGGAACATGCAATTCCCAGTGCCTGCAGTATAGCACAGCTAAGGTTCTTTATCAGACCAACACACAGACTTGTCCCTGCTGGTTCTCAAAGGAAGAAAAACAAAAGCTAGGTATTAAATAATAATATTACAGCACAGTTATGAAGGGTCTATGTAGGTAAAGGAAAATTAATATTTCAAGAAATTTGAAGATGGGATTTACAAGACCTTTATAAGAGCCACCCTTGAAATCCTAGGTTGTTAGGACAGGGTTTCCTACTGGGTACATTTTTTTTCCAGGTGAACTGAAGTTGAGACTTTTTATCTGGAAAATTTACTTTTCTGTTACTCATGTAGCATAGTCCTCACCCGAATGCAAGAGAATTAAGAAAAAATTATCTGTCTCTTTTTTAGAGAACATTTACTTTCAGGCAGTAGTAAAAAATAAAATATAACATGTTATTTTTCTTAAAATTAAATTTTTCTAAAGTATCTCAACTTTACTGAAGTATTTTGGCAATATTATGAAAATAAAATTGTAAGGAAAGGCTTTGACCTTATCAAAATAAAACACTTCTGTAAGATTCTCAAACAAAGTCAGGCAACTGAGGAATACCAGGAGTGTTTGGCTGACAGTGGTGTGAAGGACAAATGATGAAGGCAGTTGATATGACCAGGCTCAGACCCTGCCAGCTACAAGGCAGAACCACTTTCTTCACCCTCTCCTGTAAGAGAAAACCCAAACCTGAGTAACACATTTTGGGTTCCTTTTTGCGTTTGACTCATGGTCCAGCATCTTTAAATGTTTCTATTGTTAGCTTTTCTCTGCAGCCATTAGAACCAAGAAATCTAAATATGCCAAGTTATCATTCTTACGTAATGGCTCAGGGATTTAAGAAAGGCCCCTGATCTTCTAAAAGTTAGCAACAGCAGTTTGCAATAACTACACCAGTGACAGGTAACAGGGCTGGCTCCCAGGGACAGGAATCACTGCTGATGTGTGACATACTCAGTAATGGCCTTACCCTGCTTTTGCTGAAAACACAGCAGTGCCAGCACACAGGCAGCTCAGAGTGATTATCAGACCCTGGAGAACTCTGCTGAAAGTAAAAATCCTACTTTCCTCAGCAGCTAAAGATATTTCACTTAAGATGGAATAAAAATTCTAGCAAATCCCATTCCAAAACATGCATAATCTGGCAAATTAGGAAGGAGTAAGAAGTGGTCAAGTCAAAGATGAAGCGCTGTTATGTGAATATTCCTGTGAAGCACAGCAAGAAAGAGGAAATCACAAAAGATAGATGACCAATGGGTGGAATTTCAAGAGGATTAAAATACAGGAGGAAAACGCTTCTGTGTGTGAGCAGATAAATCAGCCATTTCTTTATCAGGCATTACCAGAGGCCTTGAAGGTCAAGGACCACAATGATTGTCTGCTTCCCACAGGCAAAGTTCAAAACCTGGACCACACACAGCACACGTGATGGACCTGGCACAGCACAAAACGCAGCTCAGCACAAGCTAAAGCAGTGACTGCAGCCACAGAATGGACTGAGGAAGGGTTAGAGGAGAGAAGAGTGTGTGCAGAGGATTTTCCAATAATGTTAGAGAGCTGGGACTGGGTTCTCTGATCTGATCTAACTGATACTGCTCCAGAAGGTCTGAATTTAGCCCATATATTTCAGGCACTGATATTTTATTTTTTTTCTAACAGGCACTTTAGGGATGCAAAGCTGAAATGATAAAGCTGAGCTGCTGCTCCGTCAGCATGTGCTAAGCTATTTATGAGTCACTAAAACACACCTTTTCTAATTCTCACCTTAGCTGGTGAATGGCATGTGGCCAGGATGCCTTTTCCAGCTGCTTGAGAAAAGTCACCACAGTGTGATGTGTGCCAGGCTATTGGCAGAGCCACTGCACTGGCTCTGCTACAGGACATGTTTCACCTCCAGCCAGACCTGCATTAGCCCTCTACCTGCTTACACTGGGACAGTCACAGACATTATCTAAACAAGTGTCACCCAATGGCAGCAAATATATTTTAGGAATTTCCTTCAAATGGGGAAGCCTCTTCAGAATGAAAAAAACACAACTGCAGGCTTGTGTCGTGCCAAGTCCCCAGTGCTGCCTTAGCCCCACACCCCATTTCTGTCCCTGCACAAATGATCCTACCAGGTACAGGGGGCTCACAAGTGAGTGGAACCACAGCCATCACTTTCCATTCCCAAAAAGCTGCGTCCTGCAACTCAGCAGTGAAGCAGTAGTTCCAATGGGGAAAAATGTCCAATTAAAGCACAGCTGTTCTGAGCCAGTTCTCATGTGTCGTGCATCCACATCCTCAGACCACTGACAAAATTATTTCCTTGCAGCTGGCATTTGCTTAAACCCCCAACACAGAGGCAATCTCAACTATGCAGCACTGAGGTTCACATAAACCCTCCTAAGATGTGACATCCCAGCAGTGAGGATTCCCTTAGCTCCATCTAGATATCTTGAAGGCCAGCCCCACATTCAAATCCCTACACTCAGAGGCTTGACTTACGTTTTCTCCACCACTTTGGTTCCTTGACTGTTATCCTGATCCCAAGGGGGATTTTTCCATCTCCCACTCCCCTTCTCAGCCAGCTGCTGTGCACAGATTTAGCAGGATGACTCAGAACCAGGGAATGACAGCTCAACATTTTCCTGCTATAGAGCAATCACTGTGTATCTCCAGAAGGTCCTTGGGTCAGGACTGGGGCTTCTGCACGAGGGAAAGGGAAGCAATGGTTGCTTTCTGAGGGAAAACAGACCCACTCTGTGGGACCTCCTGCTGCTTCCCTCTGTCACAGCCTCAACTTGTCCTTGCTTAAGTCTCACAGGAGCAGCTTGTTGTAAAATACAAGTTTAGCCATTTGCTTTTCATGACAGCAGAGCCTCAGAGCTCCTGAGGTCAGCACCAAGCACTCTGTGAGACAGCACACAACACTGGAAGCTGTGAGGAATGGGAAGGCTGATTCCCAAGGGGGTGTCTTTTCTTTTTCCCTGCTGAGTTACAGCAAGTGTCACGGCCACATCATCTATTTTTCATTCCCCAGTGCTCAGTGTCAAGCCATAATGAAGCCATAAGGAATCCAGCAGCACTCAGCAGTGCACAGAAGCACTCTGGCTCAGCTCTGCAGAGCTGTACAATGTAGTATGCAGCGTTGCAGGAAGGAGAAGAGTCTGACACCAAGAACGCTCCCCATTTTTATATGCTACACTCCCAGAACTGCAGCAAGAGCAGGTGAGAGCAAGGCAGGGCAGAGAAAAGCCTCGCTGCTCACCCTGCTCCCTCAGTCACCACCCTGGGTACAGCAAGAGCTGTCAGGCAAGGCCACAAATGTCCAAGGTGGTTAACGTCTGCAGCCAACTACACGAAGGCAAGCAGGCGGAAGCAGAAGGATCTGTCTCACGATGATGCTCTCAGAGGACAGATGGTCAAAGATAACTTCTGAAAGAGTGCATAAGTGGGATTCCTGGGTCTCCACAGAGCTGCAGTAACTCAGCTGCCTTTCCCCAGACCTGAGGCATCCCTAAATGTGGCAGCCAGGGAGAAGAGCTTTGCTGCCAGAGCCCATGGATGTGCACTGGACACAGCATGGCCACGGGTCAGACTGTCCATGCAGAGGAGCAGGCATCACTCACGAGGAGACCCAGGGATCCTTCCTGCTGCTTGGCCCCCTCCATGCCCACCACCTGCCCCTTGGCACGGCTCCCCTGGGCTCAGGCAAGGCACCTGAGCTGTCTCTTTTCCCATTTATCCAGAAAAGAAGTGGGGACAGTTCTCAATGAGCAGCAGCCCCAGTCTCCAGGTAAAACATGCAGTGCTTTTGATGAGATAGAACAGACAACAGCTTTACTTGTACACCATTAGGGAAAGCATCTGGTAATGGGCCTATATTAACACAAAGTAAATTAACAGTCAGGTACAACCTCGGAGCTGACATCTGCTCCAGCCTATGGGATAGTCTGAGCAGCTAAAACTGGAACAGAGCAATTCCCGGGGAACAACTCATAGGAGAAAGCCTGCACTGGCCTGTCAGGGATACAAGCAGCAGTGCTTGGATAATCTCATTCTAAACTATTTTTCTGCTCTTCCACAACCTGCTTCACCAGTTAGGTACTCACCCTGTAGAAACTGTTGGGCCACGTCTCTGGTACCCCATAATTTTTTTTCCAAAGTGCCACTCTCACCAAGGAAGGTTTCATGGAAGATGCCTACTGAGCATCCTATCATTTTTCTTGGGGTTGTTTTCACCAGCTGGGATTGATGGAAATGGACACTTGGCCATCCTGCCACATAGCAGCTGTGTTTGCACTGCACTCCACTGAGACCTTGCTATTTACATCTAATATTCCAACTTTTCAGACTTCCTTTTATACCATGTTACACATTTCATATTTCCTCACTATCTCTTTTTAAGTCCTGTTAAGATCCTGATGTCCCTGTTAAGATTTTGCACACCAGAAAAATCCTGCTGAGAAGGGAGCTCAAATAGGCAGGTGATGGTTCAGCCCAGGGTCAGGGTAGTTAACACAGACACAAAACGCTGTGTGAGGCTTTTCTCTTAACACATCATAAGGCGTTACAGAAGACAGAGCAGCTGCCATCCACTTTCCTACAGGCAGTAGCCTTGAACACCCTTTCATATTTTTATTGCTGTCAGGATTTTCCTACCCCACAACTGCTCTTGAAAAATAGGAGTCCTGGTGGCTGGGACCAAGCAGGAGCACAAGGATGCTGTTTCTGCATGTGGTGTACAGCAGTTTTTCCATGTGGGAGGTCCAACTGATCAGCATGCCTCCCCAGTCTTGCAAAAGGGAGAACAGGTTTATTCTTAAGGCTTTAGCTGATTCTTATTCTTTACACAAATACTGTGTCTACAGCCTAAGCATCACAAGGGTTTACAGATGCTTTCTTCTTTGGTGGTGTAGGGTTTAGCAGCAGACCTTCTGCATACTTCAGGGTTATAAATGATACTATCTGTTTTTAAGACTACAGGCAATGCTTTCCCATAGTTTAATGGTTGTACTAAGATGGGTCCTTGACTGCTGACAGCAGTAGGGGTCACTGTAGCATGTGCTAAGAGAATTCAACTAAAAATAAAAATCTAAGGGGAAAAAACCCAACAAGCTGAAGCATCTTGTGACAACTCACCCCAGAAGCCCTGTCAATCTGCCAGGACTGCATTACCCAGGAGCTGGGAGTGAAGCTAAACCATCCACCATCTAACACTGAAGAGCTCTTTAACCCACTCCATCTTTAGCTGCTTTCCGTTGCTGGCTGCTTTTAACCTAGTTTCCAACTCAGAACTCTTATTTCTGGCTGCAGCTTTCATTAGCAGAGACATGCTCCCCATTCAATTCCTTCCAGAGATGTAGGCTACATCCCCAAAGTGCCCTTTTGGGAAAGTTTTCTGATGCACTTGCAGCCAGAGGGTTCAGTGCCCTGGAAAACAGGGAGGAATACAACTTCCAAAGTGCATTTTCCCCCTCAGTACTAAGAAGCCAAACCACACTAGTGAATTTTGTAGATGGGATTCTTCTTTCCTAAGAAAGAACATTGCCAGTTTTGTTTCTAAAACTGATGAGAAAGACTATTTCTAAGGACTTGGAGGACTCTTTTCCCTTTGTCTTTTTCCCTATCCTTTTGGAGTGGTAGGTGATTCACTGCTTCTTTCTCTACTTTTTCACACCTCCATTATTGATGCCCTCTTGTACAGGCAGCTGGGGAAGAAACAGCTTTCAGGAACTCCCAGTGATCACAGATATGCCCTCATCCTCAGCTTGCCAAGTGCTTCCTTGCTGCCAGAAATACTCATTTCCTGAAACACTCATGATTTCCTGCAGGAAAATCATCTCCTGTCACTACACAGAGAGGCTGTATAGGGAGGAATGCAGCAGTGCAGGCTCCCCTCTGCAGAGGTGCTCACATACATACCTTGTCACCTCCCTTACTGCCTGACTTGGAGGCTGTCAGTCTGCATCTTGTCTTCCTCCAAAACTAGCTGTGATCTTACATGATCAAGATGGACATTGAAAATAAAAATTATTTTAAAGTGTAGAACACTTTAATTGAAGCCTTCTCAGTTTGATGCTCTATACCAACCCCTTAGTTTTCCTGGGAAGAGAGTACAGGGCTTTCAAAGGCTGGGGCACATGCTTTCTTCTCAGAAGTGTCCACACTCTTTTTATTGTCAAGTGAGAAGTTTCCTTAAGAAGGAGGGGTGTAAACTGTCTCCAGTCCCAAAGCCTTGTAACCAGCAGAGCACCACATTTGGCTATTAATGTCTGCTGGGAGACTGGATTTATCAGCTCAGACACCCCGGCTGTGTAATTACAGTCTTGAAGCAGACTGAGTCCAGCCAGCCTAAAACACAGTCCAAACAAGTTTCAATCTGTCTGCAAAAGATTTTGTAAGACATACCCATGACTACTGGCATCAGCTCAAAACACTTCTTTGGTTTAGAAAGCATCAATGCCAGAAGATAGATTGGGTGTGCTGAACATCAGCAGCAGAGCAGTTCCCACAACAGCTGTGTACGTTCACAAATCCTTCCAGTCCGCCTTGGCAGAGACGCTGAGGTTGGCATTTCTGTCCCCACTTCACAGGCAGGGATACTGCAGCAGGACTGGGATAAGCAGCTCCCAGAGCCTCACACGAGCAGCCCGAGGCCATGGAAGGAGCTGCATTACAAGTGGCTCTGCACTGAGGACTGCTGCTGCTGTGTGCTGGGCTCAGCACCCTGCCAAGCAGAGGCAAGACTCTGAAACCTAAAAACCTGTTCCACACCTCCACACTGACTGACTTCCCACCATCTCCTGTGGGGCTTCAAGTGGCTTTAAAAACAGCAAGTTTTACTTGATGGAGGTCAAGCCAAAGAAGAAGTTTGGTCATCTGCTGTCACAGCATATCCTGTGGTTGAAGTAACCCAAATCTACTGCATCCCTTTCCTCTGCCTGAACCACAAAAAGCTGTTTTCCTTTAAGATGGCCTTATAGCTGGGCTTACTGCCCGCCAGGCTTGTGGTCATACTCTCTCTCAGGGCTTTTATAGACTAATCCAGCACAAAAGGCACTGGCTGCTCTCCACTCCAAACCTGTGCCAAGCTGTGAGATAGATGGAGCTGCTTATAAAATGTATCATAAATTGGAACAGCGTAAGAAGCTAACAGCAATTCTGCTGAATGTAGCAGCCTACGTCCCAAAGGACCTCAGCACAGCTGATTTACAAAAACAATGCACTCAAAACAAAAAATGTTTCTGTAATTCAAGAAATTGCTCATAAAACTCAACCTCTGCAAAACTTTTGCAATAAGATCTCATTTGAAAACCTGCATAAGTAGTCCCTAAATGTTTAAGTATGTAAACACTAGAAATATCCAGTGCAGACAAACACTGGGGGAGAGCACACACTCCCCATCATGCCCATTTTTGGCTTTGGTTTTGCTTTTTTCATGTGCCTTCTGGGTGATGAGTTTGTGATTTCACATACCACCCCACACCTACTCAGTCAGTAACATTAACAACTTTTCACTTCTTAAAACCAAGGTACCTCTCAGAGCTCCACCTGGTTGGCAACTCTGTGAAGACCACGAGTCCTACACAGGACAAAGTTCTGGCAACACATGGCTTCCCAAATGCACAAAGCAACAAAAAAACCCAAACCTGGAAGCTGAAAGAAAACAAAGCAAAGTTCTGAAGTATTTATTGTTGAAGGTGAGAAAGCACTGGAAGAATTTAACAAGCTGGATCTTCCATCACTGGAAAGTTTTAAAGCAAGAGGGGACGTTTTCTTTATTCAGCGCTGCACTTCAAGCAGGAGTCAATTGAGGGCAGTCCTGTGACTTGCACTCCACAGGACGTCAGACTGAAAGATCACAAGAGCCTCTCTGACCCCATAACCCAGGAATTAATACCTGGGAGGAGTTTCTTGTAAAATCTGTCAAAATCTGCCCTTTAAATCCCTTCCTACAGCTTCTCTGCTATGAAGTCACAATGGAAAATCAATTAAAGAACACAGAAGATGGAAAAAGGAAAAAACAAGAAGCTACTGACTGAAGAAGGATGATGGAGGTTTGAACACTGCCCCTGCAGCAGGCTGAGCAGGACCTGTTCTGAACTCCTGGAGATCATGGGAGGTTGGCTGTTACTGATTTCACTGGTGCTCGTGTCCTCTGCAGGTAAGTAGAGGACAAGGGTTTGAGTTCTGCAGGATACAAACAGCCCCACTACGCAGACAACCGACCTACAAAGCTATTATTCCTTCATTTGAACATCCCAACCAAGCTACCTTTGTGATTATAACTGTAGACCAAAAGACAGTGTATACAAACAACAGGAAAAAAAATAATCTAACCCAGAAATCCAATATAAAAAAATAAAACCACAAAGCTGCAGTTTCATTATTATTGTACAGCTGCTTTGGAATCAGAAAAATATAAACCTCCATCAGCAGATCCGGGTTCCTTAATGCAGCTCAGAAAGTTGGCAGGGGACTGTACAAGGGATGGAAACCAGACTGCACAGATCCTCAGGAAGCCACCAGAGGGTAGCAAAGCATTTTAGAGAGCAGCTGTCAGGCAAAGCTTCGTGATCCGTACCTGCATCTCCTTCCTCACTTTCTGGTTATTCCAGCTACTCAGGAAAATTACATTTTTATTCATCCCTATCCATTCGTTTTAAAAATTCTGCCTTGCTTTCTTTGTAGATGAGAAGTAAAATTTATATTTCAATTATTCCTATCCTTCTTCCTGAAAGAAGCTTGTTTCTCCCTCATTTTCTTCATAGTGTCTGCATCCCTCCCCAGCCAGCTCTCTCCTGCAGCAGTGGGCAGCAAGCCATGTCCCATGGGGATGGCCTATGGTGCAGCAGTGGGTGCCTCCCTGTGGGGAGCTAAGAGGAGGGGAAGAGGGTCAGGAGGGAAAATAGCTGTTTCCAGTATGTCAGGAAACTGGTTACACCAGTAGCTCCCCACATTAGGAGTCTGGATTACCCCAACATCCCTGTAGTAGAATGTTCAGATAACACCCTGAATTGTTGATGGCCAATGCTGAGCTTTTGCTTGTTTCAAAGCTGTTAAAAGTACAGGAGAGGAAGAAACATAATATTTTTTGTAATACTTCCTTGCCTCTTCAAAAGTCTCCGTTCTCCACACTGCAGATTCCCACCCCAGTCACATGGAAAGCCCTCAGCTCTACAAGCACCTCAAGAGGACAATAAACCAACCTCCTGATCCCCCTCATGCCCTCTGCTGAGTGTAAGAGTAGGAAGACTTCCAATAAGTTATTATTATTACTATTATTATTATTGTATTCTGAGGTTCCTGTGTGCTAGGTCTCAAGCCAGGATGCAGGGAGTCGTGTTGCCCTGCTCTGGGAAGCTTATATGGGGAAAGGAGACCAGACAGGAACACAGAGGAGGGGGTGGGGGGGACAAGAGTCTGGCTTTTAAATAGCTAACTTTTTCATGCACAGTCTGCAGGAATCAAAAATAGCTCCTGAATATTTCAGCAAATCATTCCCAATAATTAAAATTGTGATGTGTTTTCTGTCAATCCCAAATGCAGTGAAAGCCTTGAGATATATTATTCACTACAAATTATTCATCCAGCTGCACTTGCAGAGTTGAAAATTTCCGTTCACTTAGACCTAAGCGCAAAGAAATCCTGCAGCCCCTAAATGAAAGTCTCTCAAATCTGTTCCTTGCTAAAAAATACAACAAACTAACCTTCCCTGATGTATCCTATTTATT
Source organism: Parus major (assembly GCF_001522545.3). Lineage (NCBI taxonomy): Eukaryota > Metazoa > Chordata > Aves > Passeriformes > Paridae > Parus > Parus major. The sequence continues at coordinate 13,689,272 of NC_031778.1, read as the reverse complement.
TATTACAGGTGTGTCTTACCAGTAGGTTAACACTGTAGTGCAGCTGACACCTAGCACTGATTAAGTCGTATCTATTCAGGGCAGCTGCTTTCAGTCCCTATAACATATAGGTGGAAGTCACTGAACACATTTTCCACAAATTGTACTCCTAATTGGACTATCCCACTTGATCTGTCCAGGTGCTGCTCCAGACCTGAGGATCAGCCCTTTACCACATTGTCAGGAAGCAATGGGAGGTAGAGGAAAGGTTCTTGCAGACTTCCAGTTCTGGGGAAAAGCTTCTGCCTCTGTAGAGAACTTGATTATCAGTCCTGCCACCAACAGCAGACACCTTTGCTCACAGGCTCCCCAAAACAGACACAAAAGCTAAATGTGCCAGAAGCATCACTCTCTTGTAGTGCTGTGAAAAATCTGTGCATCATTTAAATCCAGCCCAGCAGCTCACTTCTCCATTACAGCCTCTGCATGAATTACAAATGTGAGGCAGCAGACACTCAACGAGAGTCAGAGCACACTCTGGGCAAGACCTGTTTACAGACCTTTTTAAAGAAAGTACCCAATACTGGTCAGGAGACCTCAAAGGGATAGCATATTTTGGAAGCATTGAGCATCTTTGATAGGGCAATCAGAGCACTGCTATCTCGGTTTGAGATTCACTGTCTGTCCAGTATGTCTGGATATTTAATATAAATTAATCTGTTATTACAAATCATTCAACCTAGTTCTCCTTGACCTGCAGTCTGAGACATCCTGGGACAAGACAGGGAGCTAAAACAGGCCCTTTCTCAGTCTGTTTGAAGGTACAGCTGTTAAGAGGATACAACTTCTCTTTATGATTAAAAGGATGGTTATTAGGAGTGATGCCACAGGAAACCCTGGAGAATCACAAACATTCTCCTTTGCAGAAGACTGGCAGTATGGGGAAACATCACGCTGAAGTCGCAGCTCCTTGTTAAGCACTTCTCCTCCTCCTCAGTGACGTGTCACACTGTCATTCCAGAATGTCACCTTGATGAAGAGAACAACTTCTTGAGAGGAGTCATCAGCTTGGAGCAACAAAAGCCACCTCCTTCAGAAATACACCCACAGAAGTGTGCAGGGCCAGGACAATAACGTCACGTCAGGGCATAATTTAAACTCCTGAGTAGTTACAGCTCCTCATTGACACTCTTTTATGTAATGACTAAATGCAATTAAGGTAACAACCTTCCCCATACGGACATGTCTGCACAAACATACAAAGGGATGGAAGAGGGCCTGACAAACATTTTGCTCAGGGAACAAGAAATCCAGCTAGGAGGTCCTGAGCCCTTTTCCAGTCTTGCTGCTCCTGATTTCTTCAGGACATTGTGACAAGCCCTGAAGGCAGGAACAGAGGCCAGAAGGTGCTTGTACATTAGTAAGTGCTCCTTGGCCAGCAGATGCCCTTTCTTGGCAAAACACTCTCTTTGTATAGAAGATCGAGCACGTGTTGTGCAACTGACTGGCAATTTTACAGAACAATCTTGGACTGGCTTTCTGGGGGCACAGAGACATGAGACAAGAGAGATATTGACAACATCCTAATAAACAAACAAAAGAATTATAAAGAAAAAAAACCAACTATCTGTGGTTTCTAACTCAAGAAACATCCACCCTTAGAAGCCTGGTTTTTTCCTAAAGTCTTTTTAGTTCTTGCAGGGCCAAAATGGATAATCAATAGTAAGCAGGGAAAGATGCTCAAATCAACAGAAAGGAAAGAGTTAATCTCATGTTTGCATGACAGAAGTTGCACAGAAGTGCTGTGGGAAGACAAAGGCATTCATATTCAGACCTGAATTAGTGAGAACTCTATGAAATCTGGACCAAAGGATAATAAAAGCAAAAGTCTGCTAACAGTGGTTAGATTGCATGTGTTCTCATGGAGCCTGTCTGGGTGACTCAGACAGAAAGATTTTAGGCAAAGAAGGTTTCAAACAAGCCTTAGTAAAGATAAAAACTGGCAGCAATATAACACACAGCACTCTTGTACGACACTGTACCTGTCCCATCCACCCCTTGTCTTGTCCTGCAGTGGCACCTGGAGCTCAGGCCGGTAATGGAGCACAGCTCTGTCCATGTGGACAAGTGACGAGGGCCAGAGACTGGCACTGGGAGCTCTTTGGGAGTCATCTCCTGTAGAACTTCTAAGATCTCATCATAATGGAAGTTACCATGCAAGAAAAGCCCCAAAACACACAGCAAGAAGAGAGCCTTTACAACTATTTAAGTCCTTGCACATTTGCATCACTGTACTAATAAAGATTCTCCAAGTAAAACTCTTAGCACCAGTTTGATATTCAGTCCTAGACTCTGTTTTCCCTCATGTTGGTCTGCAGGCTGTCCTAGCCCTGCTTGCACTGGCGCTCCATCCGCCCACACTAACATTCAACATTTCTTGGGGAGACCAAAATGGCACTAAACATCAGTGCTTGGCAACTGAACTTCACCATAAAGTCTTTCTGGACAGCCTGTTTTTGCCTTCAGTCAGTCAATATGCAACCAAAGCCGTTTTGCCAGCACTGCCAGCAAACGCCTGTGCTCCTGCCAATCCCCTTGTGTCAGGCTGAACAGTGAACTGCTAAGGACCTCATAATCCCCATTCCATTATGATATTCTCTACAAAAATATGCCCTTGGGCCTGGGTTTCCCCCCCAACAGCCTGGAAGAACTAGAGTAGCTTGGCTCACTGGGGAAAAATGTTCACATTTCCCACTAAGAAAAACTGTGAGAAAAAAAGCATTTGCAGAGCATGCGGTGTAACAGGAAAGGATTGATCAGATTACCTGGAGAACTGATACTTGCCTCTACTAAAACTCTATTTCTGTTCAAAGCCCTGCTTGCAAATTCTGAGAGGAGATAATACAGGATTTTCTTATGGTATTTAAGATTAAATGCTGCATAAGAAATGCAGTATCCTCAAAATGTCGTATCTATAAGCTTCTGATTCACACATTTGCCATTTGGGGATATTAGGTATGATTCTATTTTTTAATGAAGATATAAAACATCAGAAGGGAAAAAAATAAATCCAATTCACAATTCTATCTGTCGAGTTTAGTGTGCACTGACTCCAAGCTCCACAATAACATCACACTGTGAGTGTGCTTTCAACAGCAGCTCCCAGTGCATTCACATCAGGCATTGGGGAAGGCACAGGGTGAGACAGATGACACCCAAAGCTCTTCTAATGCATTAAAACCTTTTTGTCTTAAATTGATCCCATCTCAGATACGCTGAGTGTCGAGTCTCTTCTTTTTCTGGCTGATTTAATTATAACTTTTGAACTGGTAAAAACTGTGGTGTGAAGCTTTGTAAATGAGCATTTTAAAAACAAAGTGGGATAGAAAAAGACTTAAAACAAAAATCTGGGGACAAAATACACTGGCTACATCCATGCAGTTTAACACAGTCTCAAACACAGGAACAGGTTCTGCATCACTTGAAATGAGAGTTTAACCTCTGACCACCCAAGCCACTAAGCCAGTCTGGCCCACCATACAGTAGACATAAAATTGACCCAGAGCACCCATGGAAAACACCTCCTGTATTCACAGTCCCAGACCCCACATCTACATGAATAAACTGTGTCAAAAATCCCTTCACACCTCCCACCACTCCTTTTCCCTAGGTCCCAGTTTTACTTCAGGAGGTTTTACAGAATGGTTGGGTTTTTTGTTGTTGGTTGTTTCTTTTTTCAGTATCTGTTTGTACAAGCAATAATTTTCTTGTGTTTTCTTATTCAAGGATGAACTTATAAGAACAAAGATTTGATCTTTCATAATGCATCATCTTCTTGAACTGACCAAACAAGGTCTCAGTGAAAAACCACGAGCTTTATTCATACCAATCAACATAGCAATAAATGCACAGAGAATAACCACAGAAATAAGGAACTTGCCACCCTCTAAACCTTTGTGAGTGCCTCCTAGAGATGAGGTGTACTCCCTTACACCAGTGGTAGTCTTCAAAGCACAGTATAAATCATGTTGTGTGTGAGACAATAGGAGGGCATCTTCAGAAATGTATGTTCAAAACAATTAGGAAAGGTGACAGAGCATGACAGCCACAGAGATTTTCTTCCTGCTTCTCAGCAGAGACAGAATTAACTCATCTTAGTACAGTACCATAGTCCAAAATATTACACCTACAGTTGTTTTTTAAGCTGTATGCTTTACATGTAGAAAGAGAGCATGGAAATAAACATGAAAAAAGTTAATCATTTCATGGCCCCAACTCAAACTTTTTTTCCTTCAGCAGACGTAGGCATGCAAAGTGGGATCCCAATTTAACCAAGAGCCAACCTTGGCATCAAACAAGTGCTGATACAACCATATGGTTTGAAAGAGTTCTCTCTCCTTCTGCTAAAGTTCCCCCTCACATCTTGTAGAGGACGTGTCTTACAACCATTATCAGCAGCAATTATAAAAGGCATCTGCCTTTGGTGACAAAGAGCTGGAATTGCTGTGAGGAGGTGCAGGGAAGGCTCCAGGCTGACGGTGCTTCCTGCAAGTCCCATCGCTCACTGAGGACACCAGCAAAGGATCTATTCAAGCACCTGCTGCAGGCACTGAGATGTGGGGTGGAGACAGGTGACTGAGCTTCAAGGGAAGAGGGGGAAATGGAAGGGATGGGGTTTTTGGGAGCAGCAGAGGGAAGTGAGCAGGGATTTAGCCAGAGGAAAAACAGGATTAGGGATGCAGAGACACTCCAGACACTTTCCTGGCCCGTCTCAGCTGCTGCCCCACCAATTCTGTTTGTTCCACACAGCCAAGGAAGAGGCTGCCCTGCCCTTTTTCTCATCATGAACCCTTTTTAACTTCAAGACTAAATTCATTAATGTAATCCCAACACTGACACAGTACCTCCTGCACGTAATCATCGAGACTTGTAAATAATTTACAAGAGACGTGAATACACTGCCATCTGCACACAAAGGAACTGCTCACCCTACAGCACTCCTGCTTGTGTTGGTACCTCTGGGGAAGGGAGAAGGTGAGATGGGGACAGCTGCAGGATCATGCTGGGAAGCTGCTGCTACATGGTGGCTCTTTGGTGACTGAGGTAACATAAACTGGAAATATCCAATTTAATCAACCAAAGCACTGCGTGCTAACAGGAGTCCCTGCTGACAGGTGCAGCAGAGAGGACAAGCATCAGCAAACAGGTATAACAAAGCAAGGTCTCACCCCAAAAGATAGCCCAGACAAAGGCTGCACATCACCTCTGACAGTCTGGTGTCACAGTGGTGGGACATGAAGCCTCAGGACTTTCAACCCATGTCTCTGTGTAACCATGACTAGCCCGGACTGGGACAAGCAAGATGGTTTTCCTTGACTTTGGGGCTCCAAAAAGCATGAAGTTTCATGGAAAATTAAAGAGAAGCTAAGGTATCAGTAACTCCTTCCCACATTGCACAATCTCATTCTACTCTTCACTTTCAAAACCTTAAAAATCTCAGGTACACTCTAGGAAGCATCTGCCTTGGTTTCAAACACAGGGCAGAGAACTACCACCAAGCCAGATAAAAAGCAATGGGCTTCTGAATGGATGCCACAGGCTAAATTAATTGAGCCACAGATTACACAGATGAGTACACAAGGCCAGATCTCCTATCAGTAGTTGCACCATAGAGTGGCAATATCAGCCTCTGGAGGGTGTGTGAGTTAATTCAGCTCTGCAATAACAATCCTGTGCAGAGCTCAGCAGGTCGAGGCCATTAGGGACTAGGGCACGAGTCCCAGGCAAGTTGTTTAACCTCTGACATGTGCAACACAGAGTTACATCACTCACAAGGTAAACTACATAAAGTTTATGACCCTTGCAGGATGACAGAGATCTACTACAGCACGAACAACTCTTCAGCACTTGTATTGGCAGAGATGGGCCCCTTTTCAATGGGAATTTTAACTGCAGTTTTGATTTAGGTAACCAAATACTTCTGCACACAAAGCAAATATATACAAATCAAAACTACTTACTACCCTAAATGCAGCAGTATCATCACATATTTAGTCACACATGCCACTTTTAAAGGAACACCCTATTTTTTCCTTTGAATTAGTGGAAGATTTCCATCTGTGTTCTTGTGAAGGGACTTTTTTCCACCCAACTCCAATAATTTAGCTTATTTTTTAGAATTATTCTTAAAAAACCTGTTGCTTTGATAGGGAGAAGGAGTTACAGTAGTGTGTCTTCCTCTGGAGACTCTTCCTCCAAACAGATTTCAACAGGGACAAGGAAAATGGTCATTATAGGCTCAAGACTACTTTTCCTTGGGTGCTGCTCAACTCCCAGTACTTATGCTGGTAGTACTCCTAGACACAGTAGGACTACAGCATCAAATCAGACAGAATATACAGAGGAGTAGAAGTTTGGAGGCCTATCCCAGGAGGCTCAGGAATTGGTTTGCCATTTCACAATGCTAAACAGAGTGAGGACAAAGGAATGAAGAGATGACAGACTGAAACAAACTTTGGTGTGAAGTGGGACAGACCAGTAACAGCTGTCACTAATTGCCATTCCCCTTGGGCAGCCCTTAGAAACATCATGAGTGGCTTGAATTGCTTTATTGATATTTACTCTGCCTTCACCCTTGGTGATTTATACAAATAAGAGATTAGAAGAAGGAAGGCAGGGAGAGCAGGAGTAGGCAGGAGGGAAGAGGAGGATAATTAGTGCTGTGGGGATTCAGAAGATCAGTAGGGTCCTAGTGATGAGGGAAAAGAGGAAAGAAAGGGACTGACATGCATTTAGTATTTCAAGCACAGAAAGGTTCTAGCAGCCAGGGATGCTGAAGCGAGACTTGCTTATTATTATGACTATGACAAAGCAGAAAAAAAATGGAACACACATTGATTAAAGCAGCAGGCATCTCCCTTGGATGCTGAGACTCAGCAAGGGGCTGCAGCTTCCCAAGGAGGCAAGCATTTAGATTTCAGCTATTCCGAGACAGGGACCATATGTTGGGGCCATCTGGAGACCGCTTTATTTGATGGATGTCGGATGCCTCCAAAGGCACCAGGGGAGGGAGATGAAATATTGGTAACTGATTGATGCTGAGGGCACTTAACTAAAGATGACCCCACTTCTACACAATTCACACCTGCTCCACAGGAAAAGCTCAGAAATTGTCTTCCCAGTGGAGATGATCACTTCTGTGGCTTCCAGAAGGCAGTGGCTCCTGACGAAGCGTGCAGCCATCATTTAACTGGCACAGCTGGTGAACTCAGTGGGATGGCCCTAAGTGTGCTCAGCCAGCAATCAACAGCTGATCCGTGGCACCAGCTGGAGTGTCCCATTCAGCACCAGACCTGAATCATCACTGCACCATCAAAAGATGTGTTATGTCAATGGATGAAGCCCACGATGCAAAGCCCTTGATGCCTTGAGAGGCCACCCTGCCCTTTCAGCACCTCCTGAGAAGCCTTGCCCAAAAGAGAAGCTCCACTGGAGCACCATCACAGTGCAATGCAAAGATGAAAGGAGAGGACACCCTTGCAGCAACTCCTGGCTGACAGCTCTGCAGCACAGCTCATGAGGGACATTTTTCTTTCATCCTCACAAGACAGGAAGCCAAGGCCCTGACATGGACAAGTCAGATAGAAAAGGAAAAGTCATGCCCCATCCAAGTCCCAGCAAACCCCTGTTTGAGGTTAAAAAAGCCAAAATGAACAGCAGCAAAAAACACCACCAAAAAAACCCCAATTCCCAGGCACTCTTGCAGGCAGGCAATGTTTCTCTGTGTGAATATGCTTCCTATCTAGCAGACACCAGAAGAATTTAAGTTATAAAAACCAGCAGGTAGAAATCCACCTGCCACACCACAACCAGGCCTTTTGCTGAGACTTGTGCAGAGAACTGGGTTTTGTCTTGCACCAACAGCATGTGAAAGAAAGCAGAATGCTCTGTCTCTGTGCAAGCAGAGGACAAGCAAAAGAACCCAATAAACATATCTCTAAGAGCAGCTTTCAGAAAGGAGCTCCCTAGACCACCATGCACTTTGTCTCTGCCTGAAAAAACAACAGCAATCACTTTCTTCCACAGCATTCAACACCAGAGGTTGAGAAATCATCTGAATACAAATCCTCACTATCCTCAGAACATGGATTTTGCACCCAAGGACAGAGTGTAAAACATGCTTTTACAGCTCTTCCTAACAGCCTCCCACCAGCCCCATGCACAGTAGTCCCTGGGATTATAGTGCAGGAATTGCTGAATGGTAACCCTGGAGCTTGGCCTTGGGATGCTGTCCTGCTTTGTGCTCTGCTTCTCAGGGAGAAGAGGGACCCTTTCAGAAGAAGCTGTGAGGCTGTCAGCACCCTCACTGCCACAGCCTGAGCCTCAGACACTGTGCAGGCTTCTCTCACTGCTTGGGGGTGCATGATCCCAATTTCCCCAGTGTGATCCAGAGCCTGGGAGCTGTCTGACAAGCCCCAACTTCTCATTCATCACCAAACCATGAGCACAAGTCCTTTGTGAGGGCAAACTGAATCAGGTGATGGAGCTGTGACAGTCAACACTGGCTGAGAGATGGCCTCTGCTCTGCAATCTTTAGGAGAATACCTCTGGAAAGAATGTGGAGGCAGCCCACCTCTGCTGGGGGACTTTGACATTTATTACTTGCCCACAGAGGACCTCAGATAACTGTGCAGTGACAGTCAGCCAGGTGTCCTGGAGTTGGAGGGATTTGAATAAGACAGGTTACATCCCACTAAATGTCTTCATTAGCAGGCAGCAAAACAATGCCCCTTTATACATCTGAAGGCAAAAGCAGAGCAAGAGAGTCCTTCCAGTCCTCTTCTCCACTCCAGCTGCAGCTTGTGCTTTGTATCCCCAACTCAGACAAAGACTGGGATTTGGTTAAGTCAAGGGAGAAGAAAGTACAGAGGAAGGGTTATAAATATGCATCAGTGTCTCAAGGCGGGAGATCAAGGGCAATTTTATGAGAAAATCATTTTAGAATAAAAAAAAAGTGGTGGTGAGGGTGTACATGAATGTGTAAAGACTCTTAATGGCAAAGGAACAATCCCATCCTTCCTCCTGGATAAGAGGAACAGAACACATTAACTGCTACCTGACACAGGAACTTTGGAGGCTTAAACCTCCCTTTGCCCTCTCCAAGTCATTTTTGGGATGGAGGATGTCTTTGGCATACAATTATGCAGTTGGTAAAATCAAAGGAATCTACTTCAGTCTCTGACAAACCAGAGCAGTAACATAGGTTTGGATTTAGCTGCATGTCTCTGTCAGGCACCACAGTCCCCTGCTGAGCATGGAAACAAACAATTCATCAGTAAGTGAAGGCTCCAGAGACCCCAATCCTAGAAGTGAGGAGGTATTGATGCACTGAGACCCGACTAACCTCGATACTCCAAAATCAGGACTTCTTAATCAGGTTTAGAAAAACTGAAAAGTAAAATGCACAGCAACAGTCCTTGTGGGATAATTTACTTGAACAGGCTTTTGGTTGGTCAGCAGATCAGATGGTGATTTATTACCCCTTGGCCTATGAAACAAAGAATCAGCACAAAAGGTGTAAACTGATAGTAGTGGTTAGACCTAATCTGCTATCAGAACAGAGAAACATTATTCCATTTGCCAGAAATATTCCACTTGGTGACACCAGTTACCACAAAACACATCAGATAAACTTTGCAACATCAGCTTACCTTTTCAGAAGAGTCAGCCAGACCACTGCAATGCACAGGAGGCAACGCAGAGCAGCCAGAGGTGCTGCACTCATTTCCATGGTGCTGGGACTGATAACTCCTCTAGCTCAGCATTATGAGCTGTGGTGAGTCAGTGCTCAGCTTTATCTTTGCAAGTAGTTTCTGCATACTTAAAAGACAACTAGCTTGGAGGAATGCATGAGGAAAATTAAGGTACAGGACAGAACCCTGCTCAGGCAGGAACTCTCCACATACTGTATAGCATCAAGGTGTAGCACTCACCTGTCTCAGGGAATTTTTGACAAATTTGGGTCTTGGATTTCTTACAAATTCCACTCCCCTACTCCCAGGTGCTCCAGCAGAATCTGGACTAGGTGAGTCTACACACACACACAGCAGCAGCTCAAGGAAGGTCAAGAAGCTGCTGTTCTCCATCTGAATTGTGATCCCTTACTGTCCATGTGAGCCACTGAGCGTGTGTGGCTTGTACTGGGCCCATGTGTTAAAACAAATAGTATCTGTCTCCCTTCTGCAATGTCTTTTCATCCAGACACTTCAAACTGTGTATCTGGTCCTCCTCCCACTGCAAGGAGAGCCATTAAGTTCAGTAGGTGCAGCAACAGAGTCCATTAAAACTTACTGTGTACAATTGTTGCCATTAGTGGGAGGTAAACTGAGACACAGGAGGACACATTTTCCTCCAAGGTCATACAGTAAATCTACTGCAGAGCAGAAACAGAAATTGGTGCTTCTCATTTCCAGCCTAGGCTCTGACCATAATTACAAGTGAGAGATGAAATCTGGCTCCCATTCTAGAGGTTGGGGAAGTTCAGGACCTGGAATCTATTCTTGGCTTTTGCTTCCGTCTTCAACGTGTGACTTTGAATAGGTCAAATTTTGATGCCTGTGCTTTTGGAGTGACTGGTCATGCTTAGGTTCCCATATATGCAAGATGTATCCATTAATACTGGGTTAGGCAGTTCATATGCAAATAAAAGCACTTTATGCACACGGGGTCTCATTTTGATGCTGTCACCTTCGGGTGACAACTAGTTCTTTGTCTGCTGCACCATAGCAGAGAGCACTAACAGCCCTGTCCCTCACTTGGCAGATACCCTGATGACAGAGGTGAGTTCAGGCAAGCCAGGGAAACCTCAAGAGCACAAATCTCCTTTATCCTCTCACTGTGCACTGGGGAACGTGCACACTAATGACAGGAACACCTCCCATCCCTACACAGCCCACCTGCTTCAAACCACCTCCCTCCTCCCTGTGAGAGGCTACAGACTTCAAAGGGTGCCCCCCTGACCAGGGCCCATTCAGGTGTTACCAACACTCACTTAGGCAAAAATGTCACTGTTGCAAAACATCAGCTCGTTCTGACTAAACTGTTTCGGTGGAATTGCTGTTAAAAACAGAGCTTACAGTTTAAACAAAACACCACAGAACAACAAAACCACATGCACAAAAACAAAAAGCCACAACAGGCCAAGAAAAAAAAAATCAAAACCAAATCAAACAAAAAAATTCCAAGAAAAGGAAGAAGTGATGCTTGAGTCCCCTCCTGCAGCACTGCATGTTCAGAGTCCTGCTCTGCCCAGCTTGGAGCAGGGCTCAAATGTGACGCTCACACATCCTTTCCTCAGGTTTTTACACAGAGGAGTTTACAGACAATATGCCCCAAATCCTGTTTATTTTGGGTTGGGTGGTTTTTTTTGCAAGACAGCCCTTGTGTTTCCTGGGCAGACAGCAGGTCAGCTCAGCAGCTCTGAGTCACGCAGCACCGCGAGCAGCAGACACCGGCAGCGCCAGGGGACGGCCACAAGTGCAGCCACCCTTCTGAGAGACCTGTTCCAAAAGCTCATGGGGTCACACAGGTGTCCTTGGGAGACAATGGTCAACGTGAACTCTTGTTTCACAGGAACCTAAACTTGTCCTCACAGCAAGGATAAGGCAAAATTTGTAGATGTGGGTTTGAAGACACAGTTTTTCCTGACCTCCAGTTCTGGAGACACTCATTCTTCCAGCTGACTGCTGTATTTTCACAGCTGCTGAGAAAACTCCAGTTGAAATGAAGAGACTTTGGAGGATTCAACACTCTTAGAAGTCACATCGGAGAAACTTTGACCCTGGAAATTTCAGTCATAATTTTGCCTTTGAACAACCCTTGGAAGTTTGACTTCATTGATAGTACTTAAAATTACAACACCCCCACCATTAAATCTGCCCAAAGCAGCACGTGAGTGAATAAGGGCACCGTTCTTATCTGTTTGGGTCTTGTACCTTGCACAGACCAAGACATAGACCTGAGTCTATTTCAATGAAAGCTGAAGTAGAAAACCATTCATTCTTCATTTTAATATTTCTAGAGATGAAGAAGTCACCATAATCCTCAGCATCAGATACTGTTCCTATGGCTAATTAGCTTCACAGCTAAACCTCATTTTATTTCTGATCAGAATGTGCCCACCTTTCATTTCAACCACTGGATCTTGCAGTATGTTAAAAATTGTTCTCTGTCTAGATACCAGACAGATCAAATCAGTCTTCAATTAATCAAATTCCTGCAGCTTCTCATTATAAGTCACGTCTTATAATCATTCACATGCTATTCTCTGACTTACCTCTGATATGTTTTCCCCCCAGTATCTCTTTTCTAATTACTGGTATCAGAAACTGCCTCAGGTATATTACAAGAGACCTCACCAGTGCTAATTCTGGAGAAAACATATTCACCTTCCTACTTCTCCAGATTTCTGTGCCTGCCCTCCCACAGACAGCATTTGCTGTGCTCATTTCCAAGCACAGAGCTCCCGGGCTGGACTCGGCTGCTGCGGCAGCAGTGGCCCCATGACTCCCCCTCCACAGGCACAAGGGATGGGAACACAGTCCTCAGGTCAAGTCCTGAGAGCTCTGCTTCACCTGCCTAGTGAGTGAGTGGCCCTGTGCCTTTGCACACTTTGTGCTTCCCATAAATAGGCCACCCTCTCTGTTCTCTGTGTCCAAACACCTGCTTTTGCAAGTAACACTCTGCATACCCCTCCTTGTGCTAATTCACTGAGCAGCTCTCCATGACAGACTTGTCCTCATCTTCCTTACCCTCCCTTCAGGTCACTCATTCTGAGCAGTAAACAGCCACGAGCTGACCTCAGACAGACCCCACAAAAAAGCTCCAAGAGCTGAACCAAATGTCTAGAATTGGAGTTTGCTACTCTAGCAACCACATCATGGTCCTACTTGTAATTCTAAAGAATGGTCTCAATTTCATAGATTAAGCCATTACTTTTCAAGACTGCCATAATAATGATACTTAACATTCCTGAAGCGATTTACATTTTCAAAGCACTGCAAAAATGTTAATTAACAGCATGCTTATACCAGCTTGGGAACCTCAACACTGCTGCTCTGCTGTTTCAATCACATTCACTCATTCTACATAAGTATCAGAAATCATTTAACTAACATGTTCCTGGTAATCTTTTATTCTACAAACTATTTAAGCTTAATTTAAGGTTCAGTAACAAAATGGATCTAAGGATATTAATATAAGCCTTAATAAATTCATGGACTTATGGTTGTCTATTAAATGACCAAAGAAAAACTTGTATTACAGAAATCTCAGCCTTCATTGAATGTGTTGCACAATACTACGTGCAACTATGTTTTTTCAATAAAAACTCATAAATTTAAAGAAGTCTGACTTGTAACTAGATCACAGCATTTCCAAAACTCACCCTATTTTCGCCTTGCACAATTCAGCTATAACAACCTTTGAAACTCAATGAAATAGTGCCTTATATTAGAAGAGACTGGCACAAATCCACAAAGGATCATCTATTTATAAGAAAAAAACATCCAAAGGTACTGGCTGACACATTTTATGAAGAATAACACTCCTACTTTAGGGAATAAGCCAAATATTGGAGGTTGGGAAGACATTTTTCCTACAGAAGCATTGATCTGTGGCTGCTTTGTGAGAGGGCTGGTGAGGCATTGGCCCTTGGACACGGTCAGAGAGATAATGGGCAAAACCAACCATAAATCTCACCTACTGTGACAGTTTCCATTAGCTGGCATTTGCCAGACTCATAGCTGGATCTGAACTTCATAAACCCTGTAAGGTATTTGGATCCAAGTGTTTCTACATTCCTCAGCCTCTGTGAAGGTTGGCAGAGCTAAACAAGCACTTTAAGAAGTGATGGCGCAAGAGTTGAAAATGAAATCACCGAAAAACATCCCCTGCCACAGATCTGGGAAAGGGCTGCCAGTAACTCTTGAAGCCTAATTTCATCCATCACTGAGAGCAATACACAACAGAAAGCCGCTTATGCAGTGCCCTGCTGAGCATCATCTGTTTACTGTGTATACTGCAATTTTTTAAAATGTGTGAAAAATGAAAAACTATTTAAGTCCAAATGCTGAACTTGCAGACTCCAGCCTTATGCCAGACAAGATGTTGATCTTTAAGCCTATCAGCCTGAAAGACTTTTATATTTAAAGAAGCGGCTTTCTTGCGTTGTTGCGTTGGGGTGAGGTGGAGCCCATCTGGAGCAGGAGCAGAGCAGGGTCAGCTGCAAGCAGAGCTCTGCACAACAGAGACTAAAGCAGCTTGGCCCACTTAAACCCAGCAAAGAAGAATGCAAGAGGGAATATGATGCTCCCCGAGGTATTTATAGGACAGCATTGGAGCCCAGTGCAGATACATACGGCCAAGAATACACATAACCTAGAAATGAGCAAGGTTTGATCGGCACAAGATGGCTTCAAAGCAGGTTCCCAGCAGGAATATGGATTTTAAGAGGGCACTTGAAGTTCATGAACATGGTGTACAATGAGGTTTTCAGCAAGGGGAGGAAGACAGGGCAGCTGGCAAGGGAGGTCTTTGCCCCTCCTTGGCGGGCATAATGACAGGTTGTGAAGAGGGAGGGGGATTTTAATCAGACCCCTCTTTATAAATATGTTTCATTTTTCCCCCTATGGCCCAGCCACTGTCTAAACATTTTCTCTTGCTTTTGAAATACAAATACCTTGAGGGAAGATTCACGTTTCTCTCAAGATAGTAACAGCTGCTCTCTATTAGTGTTTCTTACAGATTTACACTTGCTAAATGCTCAGTCAGCTCTGCACAGGTTTGACAGGAAAAAGAACAATCTAGGAACTCAAGGATTTGTTTAACAGAGGACTAGAACCAGCTGCAAATACAGCACTGGAGACTTGCATGCATGTAGGAATAAGCTTTACTTTTGTAAAAGCTCTGCTACCTTCAGTCCTGTGCAGGAAAAAAAAAAAAGAAAAAAAGAATAGCTGCTGCATCTGTTGGCAGTATTTGCAGAGTCTGGACAAAAATTCAGGCAGCCAGCAGCAAAGCAGCCACAGCTGAAGTCATCTGCAGCAAAAGCACCTGCAACAGCCTTTTGCTGCATGAATGAAGCAAAGACCCAGCCATGACTCTGTCCCTGCCCAAGGAGCATCTCACCTCTAACTCAGGTCAAATGCTAAAGCACCGCTTCAGCCTAGCAAGAACTCCCCAGGCAGGAGAGGACACCAGCTGGATGGTACGTGACAGATGTCTGGGCACACAGGCGGTCACATTTTCTACTTAAGTGCCTGCAAAATAAGGGATCTTCCACTTGGAGACACACTTGCATGCTAGGATTGTTCTCTTCACTTCCTCAGGAAACAATTCCAAACACCTGGATCTCAAAATCCCAAATATCCATTGCAGATGAGCTTGCTGGACTTGCAGAGAATGTTTAAAACCATTGGGTACTCCATCGTTACTCTCCTTCAGAGAACCAAGACTGGAACAAAACCAGGTTAATTGGGGACAGCGTAAACCAAGAAAGAAATGTATTTGGGATTTGTGCTGAGAAACTAAAGTATCACCTCTTCAGTCTAGAAAGGGGTTTTTCTGGAAAAGCGTCCAGGCAACATTATTTGGTTTTTCTGCCACTAGTCTGTGTTCCTTCCCACCACCCAGTCTGTCCCACTTCCCCAGATAAGTTTCAACATAGGCAGAAAAATGAGTTTTCTGTCACATTTACAGTGACCTAAAGAGAGCATGCTTGACCCTAGGCAGACTGACTTTTTCATAAGATACTCTCACACCATGTGTCACAGCTATGATTTATTTATAAAGCATTCTTGATCTGACATGTTACCAGAATATGTTCTACTTAGCTCTGAAGTGTCTATTTATTGGAAATCAATCCATATAATTGCCCTGTACATATCTATGGAAGTCACAATATCACACCCATTGGGAAATTTGTGGCTTTACATTAATACCTGCACCATGGCCTAAGGAGAAAAAGAGAAGCAATCACGGGCATGACAAGGCTGTTGGGTAAGTACCAGCAGTACCTGGTTTCTCCCAGCTGAGGGAAATGATGTTTTTCCTCAGTAGGAGCCCTGGGATGAGTTCACAGTATGTATGGTTCAGCCATGAACTGAAAGGCTGCACATGCAGTGCTGGATCAGACCCATCCTCAACTGGGCCAGTTATCTAAACATTACATAATTACAGTACTGCTTTACAAAACAAGTCTTTATACAATTGGCTTCACTGACCCTTTGTTTTTCCCCCCTGTCCTGCATACACACTGTAGCTCTTGATGCTGTAAGAACAAGAAGGTCAGAGAAGGATATGCAATGAGGAAAAAGTTGCATCACCCATGAGTAAACCCTCCATTAAACCAGTGAGATTGCCTAGGACATGCACCATGATGACTCAAGGGCAGTACCTGACCCTGACAGGCCTCTTTGGGCACACTAAACATGCCTGTCTCTCGTCTCCCCTTCCTCATCCTCACCAGCAATGCTGGCACTGGCTGCCTGCACTGGCAGGAAAGGATTGTCTCATGAACAGCCCCCCAACATCTGTGACTGCACAGTCTCTGGTGGTTACAGCATCTTGCAAAGCAGAGCTTGAGAAAAACTGTATACTTTTGTGGTTTTCACGGGCTCATAAAATGCAACAATTAAACAAGAGAACAGATGCCTTCCAACATCCTCCTGGAGAGCTAGAGTTATCAGAGTTTCAGGAAAGTTTTCCATCTGTTTCTCCTTTTACCCTCTTCCAACACACAAGTCTCTTTAGCTGCGTTACTGATGGACTTTTGCCTCTCCCCCTCCAGACAATTTCTCCAAATTTCCCTAGCAGTCAGAAGTAAGGTCAAATATATTCAAAATCCCTGCTAAGTATTCAAAATAACAGGGGGAAAACTTTGCAGATGCCCAACAGCATCAGGATCTGAACAGGTGGTCCTGAGCTCGCAGGGAAAACCCTGAAGGTAAGAACATGTGTGCTCGCTGGATCAGTGTGCCCCTGCTCCGCAACATGATCTAGAAATGTGACATTTAGGAGGACTCTCAGAGCTTGAAACTACCATCAGATTATAATGAGTGGGCCACCACAAACCTGCAAACTTGTACCAACAGCACCAGCAGAAAGATGATTTTTCAAGGTATGTTTAGGGATGATGTGGGGAAGGGGACAGGGTCTCTGAACCCTGGTGTCTTCATCCAGTAAACCTGTGACAAGCCTCAGAGTCCTGGAAGAAAAATCACCCTTGTTGTTTCCTATAGTTGTGGATATGTTTACCACAGCAATGAGGCCTGCCAAGACCACAGAGGGAACACAGCTGAACTTGGCAAAAGGCAGCTCCTATCAAGCTCCTTTTTTACCATGTCATTAGGAGGCTGGCTCTGCAACACAGAGAGCATCCAGCAATCAGTATGAGATGGGACCATAGGTAGGAGAGCAGCAGCTGGTCTCAGAGAGGTTCAAGCACTCAGATCTTTCAGTCCTGAGCCATCACACCCACAGCAAAGGATTTTCAGCTGCTGTTGCACCTCCTCCTGAGTGGGTTTGTGGTGCTGCCCTGATGAAGAAGAAAGCTGGGAAGCTCAAGGCCCTTTCAGCCTCAACTGCCCAAGCAGCATGGAATGAAAAGCTCATTTACATAGTTTTGAGTCCTTCTGGCCCTTGCCACAGGCAGAGCCTTCTCCACAGTCACCTGAAATCAGGAACCACTACTGAACAAACTGTTCATGCCAACTGAGTTATGGTTTCACCCATCAAGGACAGGACCAAGGAACCCCAACACCACCAAACCCACTCTCAATCACCAAGGCACACGGTTGCAAATAATTATCATATTTGCCTTGGCCTCATAGGGGGTCAGCCAGAGACCCCTTTTACCCTATGTTTGTTCCTGCCCTTCTCAAGAAAAAAAAAAAAAGAAAAAAAAGATTCCTTACAATGATTAGTTGTCCTCAGCGGTAATTAATTATCCACAAGTAGTGAACTGAAATGACAGTGATATTTCTGCTTGAATCCTCAGGGGAAAATCGGGTTGTCTTGCTATGCTCTCTAAACCTGACATAAAGTTAAAAATAGGAAGTTTAATATGCAGTCTGCAGGACTTTTTCTGCCTGTAAGGCAATCCCAAGGGATGTCTCAGTTCAACTGCAAGCTCACAAAGTCCTGCTGTCCTAGAGAAGGCAGTGACATTTATTTCCCTCCTAGGCAGCTCAGGCTCAGTGAAACACTAGCAAAAACTAAAGAACTTGTCAATTAATACAGCTGAAGATAATTTACAGGAAAAGCTTTTAAACATGTTAATCTCCAGTGAAGCCTGCTTAGAGCTACGTGACAGAAACAGCATGAGGAAAAGTGGAGATTTTGGCTTCCAGTGACTGGGAACAGATGTCATACCTACAGATGAGTGGCTATTGGGTGGGCGAGGACAAACTCAAATTCATGTTTCTGCTGTGTAAATAGCCATGGTGGGTTGGAAGCTGTAACTTGGGGAGCAAATTTGGTTTGTTGTAAGGTGATTTTCCAGCTCAGGTTTCTGGTCTTGATGTAGATCCATGCTTGTTATGTTTCCCACAGTGATCAAAAATCAAGACATTTAACAAATATTTTGGTTAATTCATATCAGTTATGGTATGTTATGGTTATGGTTAATTCAAAGTTAAAAGTTGTTACAAGCTCATTTTCTCTCTTTTCTTGGTAAAGAAAAGAAGTCTGAAATCCCCTATCTTCCTGTTTCATTAATGAAGCAATATCTTGGAGTAAGAACAAGAAAATCCCCAAAGGATTAGTCTAATTTCCCTCCCTGGTGCACTGACAGTGCATTTCCCTAGCACAATTCTAATGAGAAAGCAACCACTGAAAATGAACCAAGCCTTCACTCAGCATTGCGTCCCAATGTGCTGTAAATGCCAGGCTGGCTGTCAGGTGTTCTTTACAGAACTAGTTTATTTAGGCAAGATCTATTTTCAGAAAAGAGGAAAACAATTCTCTTTTTCTAGATCATCTTCAGTAGGAACACCTTTGTCTCCTTGGAGTTTGGACAGCTCTGCCTGAGAAACCCCAACTCTGCCCTGGGCAGGCTCCCCAGGTGCACATCGGTGGCACCAAAACCCCCAACTCCTTTTGGGAGGCTAGTTCACATCTGGCAGGGTTTGTCATGACTTTTGGCCTGACTTAGCAGGTCCAGGAAAATCTGACCTGTTGGCCAAACCTTCTACGGCACTGTGCTGATTTAATAAGCCCACACAGAACATAGAACAAGAAGAAATACAGTGCAAAGACAACCAGCTGAAGTTTGGAAACCCTCTAGCACCGAGGATCTTGTCTTTTGCTTGGAGAGGGGATCTGGTGGACTTTGGGGTTATTTTATTTAATGGGTTTTCTTTTCTATCATTCACAGTATGCTATATTCCCATTACTCTCAACCACAGCTCTTTAGGGCAATTATACAAATTGTTTCCATAACTCTAAGTTATGTCTGTAGCCATTCTAGGTAAAAATTCTCCCAACTCCTTCAAGCAAAAAATCTTCACAGGGACAGGAATACAGGTTATTTTCCCACCCAGCTTTCCCTAGTCCACTTCTAGCTGGGTCAAGGGTGTTCCTACAAGCTAACACTGAATTTCTCTCTGCCCTCTTGCAGCAGCTCTGCTTTGTCAGAGAAAAACAACATTGCCACGCTTTTTGCTCCTGCCACAGGGTTTGGACATGCTTGCTTGAAAAACAGGGCTGGCCCTGCAGGGTCTGGTTAAAAGCCTGCCTATAATCCCAGGCTCTGGGCAGGCTTGGTTTAAGCCACGGCAGGTAGTTTGCAATGTTTCTTTCCCTGGGAGGATGTGACCCCAGCCCAGCCACAGCTCTGAATGGGAGCACCCAGGGACACGCTGCAAACCCACCAGAGACAAACTGCAAAC
>NC_031778.1:13617060-13669122 GCF_001522545.3 Parus major | reverse complement strand
CACCAGAGACACTGCAAGCACAAACCCACCAGAGACAAACTGCAAACCTGACCCTAAACACGGACCCCACCCACAGGCTCTCCCTGCTCAGCTTCCAATGCATTACTGGCAAACCTGCAAGGTGGCTTCAGCCTCTTCAGTCAGCCCCATTCTCTGCCTTGTGCTGCCTTGTCCCCTGCATTAACCCCCTGTCTGGAAACACAGGGTTACAGACTTTCCCTGTGCTTTCAGATTTGGCTTTTTGTCCCCTGAAAGCAGCACTGGGAGGCATAAGCCTTGAGCTGAACTTTACTGCCTAATGTGTGATAAATGAATGGTCTGTGCATCCCCTCTTGTTTCATGTGAAAACACCACGATGCTCACAGCTCACATCCAACTTGGTTGGCTTCATTTAATCTGCTTAATGAATTGATGTGTAACAGAAATTCTGTGCCCACAGATGAGAAATAAATCTCTTACTAATCAAAAAGCTTACAACTCCCTCAGGCTTTTTAATACATGCTTTTCCAGGGCCATCATACTGCCACCACTAAAACCCTTGCAAGTGATAAATAAGAGGCTTTTTTTTTTTTGTTTCAGTTACATGCTAAGGCAGTAATCATAAGAGCAAAAGAGGAAAAAGATCAATTTTGCAAAAGAAAGTGGCTTATATTATGCTTGAAGAGCTCTGCTTGTGACACAAACACCAGGCCAGTGCAAAAGCTGCATCTTAGTGCAAATGGCACTTTGCTCTTACATCCAGGCAATTTAAGCTACACAGCACAAATGCAGATAAACGTGCAGGGCCACCTTTTGGTAGATGGCATCCTGTAACAGAGGCAGAGAAATCTGTATTCCACAAATAGACACTCAGCAACTTGACTACATGCAGCCTGGAAACCTTGAGCAAATAATCAAATTCCAACCCATATTTCCAACCCACTGAGCCCCTAAATCCCCAAGTGATGCAGAACACCCTGCAGTCTGGTGCTGGAGGTGCCTTGCATTCTCACAGCCTTTTGCAGAGGGAATGACAGCAAACCTCTTACACTGCTCAGACCAATGGCTACTTTTGAAAACCTCCTTGCAAGACACTCAATGCAGGCTGCTGCCCACACAGGAGCTCAGCAGAATGAAATCCTTCAACCAGCCAGAAACTGCTGTTGTCCCTCAAAAGCACAACAGCAGCACTGCATCGTTTACTACAGATTTCCTGCAGCCACTGCCAAATATGGCACTTTGGGGACATTTATTTTAAGTGTCATTGTTCTCTGTGCATTAACATATGCTCCAGTCGAACCCTTTATTCATCTTTGCCAGATATGATGAGCCTTGTTACAGCCCCAATTAAAGAGTTTTGAAAGCACTGCCTTAATTTATAACCACGAGAAGAAAAACAGATTCTAATAAATACAAGGAACCTGAAACCAGTCAAAATTCCTTTCCTGATAAGCAGATCTGCTTTGCCTTTTAGCCCTGTAAGAAAACACCAAGTCCCTCATGGGACTGTGCCAAGCAGCTGAGATGGGACATGGACAGCCCCTGCTGCCACTCCCCCAGGAAGGGACATGAAGTCCCCCTGGATTTTCTGGGCATCCTCACCATTCCTCATGCTTGCAGGGGGAAGCTTTATCAAGCCATCTTTTCTTGAGGGCAGATGAGCTTGCTGATGTTTGTATGGCAGTAAATCCTCAAGAGAAAGGCAATACCATTTTAAATTGCTTGAAGCATCAAAGCTCCAGGCAATCAAAGTTATTTTATCAGCTGGATTAAAATCATGAGAGAAAACTGAGGCACAGGACATCCTCCCTTTCCCAGAGCAGCCTCCAGCACTTTTAAATCCAGTAACATGAAGTGTTCCTGAAAAACTCACATTCACAGGGTCCAAGTACCTCACCTGAGGTCAGTTGGCAAATTTCAGTGACAGCCCTGGGACTCATCACCCTGAGTGACAGGTCCAAATTGTGCACACAATTCCATTTGTGTGCACATGAAAAGCCCCATAAACCACCACAGCTAATATCAGCCTAAGGGAGGGAAATCTAGTTAATAGCACATTAAAAAGTTAAATTCCATTATTAATGAAAATACCTCCAGCAGAGCAATTATGCAGCACCCTTAGAGAAAGCTGCCAGGAGACAGAGCACAAGCAGAAGGAGAGCTGGCAGTAGGGTGTCTGCACGTGGACTGGCTAAGCTGCTGCCACCCTGCACCTCCTGCAACCTCCCCAGGTACAAAATACAATTGCAAACATCCCTTCCGTAGCTAATTACTGATCTGCAGCAGCAGGCCAATAAAAAGCCTTGTGTAAAGGAAGAAAAAGAGACATTTGGTGCTCACAGAATTAATATTCTCCACTCTGGGGGAATGTGGGATAAATAAGCCAATTTCATGCAGAAGCCTAAGTGCTGAGAAAGAAAAATTCCACAGTAGAGGCTGGAAAACGATTTGGGGTTAATTAACATCCATGAGTCAAAGCCTCCCTGACAGCATGAGCAGGGGAGATGGCCCAGCCTCCCGAGTTAAGCCAGAGCACTTCACAGCAGCCCTCCACTACCTGCCAAGTCCTGCACTGAAGCAGCATAAACATGGAAATCCTAAGCAATCCTGGAAAATCCCAGAAATCCTTTTCCCCTTTTGTGGAGAAAAGGGAAAGAGCGCACATATCTACTGGAACATTTAAACAGTACCTTGCGCGTTCGTTTCACAATTAAATGTTTTTAGAACTAGTGACTGGTGACACCATGTGTTCCCCCTTCTCTTCCATCTTTCTTGGATGCCCAGGCAAAACCAAAGTCTCCACAATCAGGTGCTAAAAGCATAAATTCCCACTATGGGTCTAGAAGAAAGAAAAGTGATGGCTATGTGGGACAATGACAGATCAAGAAATAACTGGCTTTAAGTAGTTGTCACAAAACTCCTCTGAGAGAGGTATAAGAAAAGCTGGCTTTTCAGTTATTTGATTTTCACACTAATGAACAAATTAAAGTTTATTTCTATCATCTTTAACATTCATAGTGGCAGGCAGCTGAGGAAGCACTTGTGTTTTCAATGCATCAGCTTATAAGCATGTATGCAATTTTTACGGCTAAGCATTATGTCTCCTACTGTTACTTGTGATCCAGACCAGCTTTGTGTTTTTCCTCTCTCGATGTGAAGAGTCTAGCTTTAAGGAGTTTTTGTCGAGCAGGTTGTGAATAAAATTGAAATAACCACAGCAAATTAATTGGCAGAGACAGAAAAGCTCCCTGGGGTGCTACAAAACGATGAAGAGACTACAAAACTTCCTAGAGGACAATAAATACGTACATACATGACCAGGTATTTCTTAGCCTTGTATGCTATAAAGGTGGTTGTGAAAGCTGCAGTCCTGCGGGTTTTCAGTCTGACCTTTGTACAAGCACAAAAATTAAGAGATGGGCATGGAGAAACCTGCCAGTCAGGAGAACCACCACCATCCTGCTTTGGCTCATGACTCCCATTGCACAGCAGCCCTTGGAGTCACCTGGCACCCACTCTTCTGACGTGCAGACACTGATCTCTGACCCAACAATGTTTCCCTGAAATGGCAACGCCATCAGGAAGGTGCGATCAGGGGGATTCAGGTCTCTGCTTCTCTCAAGATGACCCCTGAAATGCTTAGCTCGTGATGTTATTAGCATCAGCAAGCAAGGAAGCCAGCCAAGAGCAAAATGTATTTTATCTTTCCATCAGCAGTTGAAGTGGGCCAGCGTTCAACAGCACAGTGTGCCAGTATTTCTTCGAACGCCAAATCCATCCTCCAAACTCCGGCTGCAGAGGGAACAGGCTGAACACCACAGCTTCTACATTTCAACTTCAAGGCAGATATTGCCTCTACATTACATGCACAGATAAAGTTTTCCTACTCTGGGCCAATTTTCACCATCAAGAAGATAAGAACAGGCTACTCAAGTCAAATTCAGACAGACCAAGAGGGAGCCTGAGCCTGCCCAAGTCTCTCTGTGATGGTTTAAGCCAGATGAACACACATCAGGCCAGCCCCAGCTACATGCAGTGTTTGCAGTCTGGAGAGACAAAAGCACAAGCTAACTGCTTCAGAAAGCCAATCTACTCTTCAGAAAAAAAAATCCCCAAAAGAAACAAGCAATCTTCATAAAAATAGATTAAATTGGTGGTTTTGGATCCTGTTCCATCCCATGGGATAGCACAGGACATGCAAAGGACTCCTCCAGGTACATGGGAACACCAGTGAGGCCATGATCATCTTTCACCAATAGACTGATCCAGATGGTGCTTTTGCTGAGC
Source organism: Parus major (assembly GCF_001522545.3). Classification (NCBI taxonomy): domain Eukaryota; kingdom Metazoa; phylum Chordata; class Aves; order Passeriformes; family Paridae; genus Parus; species Parus major. The sequence continues at coordinate 13,664,856 of NC_031778.1, read as the reverse complement.
AATTCAATGCACAGACCCCAAACCCACCCATATCTGGTCCCTATGGCACTGTGCAAGTGAAGAGAGGACATCCCATGGAACATCTCCCACAGCTGTAAGGCCTTCAAACCGACCAGCACCCCTCAAATAACAGCTCTGCAACACCTGGCAACTGTTTTAGTGGTAACACCCTCCTCCCAGAAGCCCTGACACATTTACTGGCCTGGAGCAAAGCAGATCCCCAGCAGCACTCCAGCGCCTGAGCCAGGAGATTTTCCCACTGCAGCCATCAAGGACACAGATGTCCTGTGCCTGGCAGCCTGCAGCAGCCAAAGCAGAGGGGCAGCGTTCTTCAGGCACACCGAAGGAGAAGCAGGAGAGTCCTCCACAGGTTACAAGCTCTAAGAAGTCTATGCAGGCAGCCCTCAGGCACGGCACATTTCAGCCACAATGAGCTTTAAACCCTTAAACACACACCAGAAGTGCTGCAGCTCAGAGGCTGCGGGCCATATATCATGCACTAAATGACTTAGTTGCCTTTTTGTCTCAACAGAACTGTTCCTGCATGTTGTAAGAGCAAAGGAGCTAGGTATGGCAGGTCTTTTTGAGTGCTTATAGTCTGCAATAAAGGTCCATATTGATGAACCCAAGATACTGAACAAAACATAGCATAATAGCCATGTCCATTCCCAAAGAAAAACCAAGACTTTCATTTCTGCAAAAAGTACTGAAAGCTGTTCATTTAGGAAGCCTATTTTGTTTAGAAAGCCTGCTTTTATCTTTCCAGACTTCTCAGCTATAGTATATTTTTCTTTAATTAGTTTAGCTCAACCAGCAAAGAGCAGGAGTTGAGCAACAAGGGTCTGCACATAAAAGCATTTGAAATCTCTGGCTGGCTAATACAGTCTAAATATACACTGCAATCTGTCTGTCAGACTTATTAGAGGGCAGCATTGTGTTCTGTATACTACATTACTATTATTGTGTTTTCCAGGAGAATGAGTTATCCATAGAGTGATTTCATGTGGGTAAATGAGGCTGCTAGGTTTGGTTCATTAGCATCTTTTCTGCAGCCACCAGCATTTAAATTAGAGATTCCCCTGGACCATACAAAGGAACAAGTGTTTACTCAAGTGTTTCACCAGCTTGTCAACACAAGGACCTGTCCTACATCCCACACTCCTGCCTTTGCTGGGCCTTGTGAAAGCTACAGGAACAGGTACCTCAAAAGTGAGCAGCTCCTGACAGAGATGGAACTCAATCCCCACATTTCATGTCAGAAGATAGCCTGATACAGCCTTTGAAGCAGACCAAAACAAACATTAGGGTTTTTTTGGGGTGCAAGTTGTCACACTGACTACCCTGTGAGCACTTCTGGGATTTCCCACCAAAATCTCACACTTAACTTGTGCCCTCAGACCCAGTCAAGGGGCTGGCACAGCTCCTGCTGCCCTGCCTAGAGCCCATCTTGGCCAGCAGGGCAGGGCTGTGGGGAAACATCCCAGGCCCCAAGGAGCACAGTGCTGGGATGCTCAGGGCTGACATTACCTCTGTAGCCTCCTGAACCACCAGCCTCCCTCCAGCATTCAAGCTTGGCTATTTCTCCTGCCCCAAAACTCCACACAGCCAACAGCACACGGTGAGATGCAGGCATTGCTCAGCGTATGAAACACTGCAGGCAAACTCAGAGCAAACAGAGGGAAAGAAAAATGGATTTATCTCCTCTAATGGCTTGGCTGGCAGGAGGGAGAAGAGAGGGAGGATCCTTCTGCTCAGGCTTTGTTCCCACCTCCAAGACTTCCTCCACTTTGAGTCATTCATACTTAAATGAAGCAAAATGGAAGTCAGTGCTAGGACTGGGTAGGGAGAAGGGGGAATTTTGTGACAGGATGTGACATGGTGCAAAACCACATGTGAGATCAAACAGGCTGCTAGTGGGAACAGGAACATGAGCATATGGCAAAATCCAGCTCCTGGAATCATTTATTAGACAAAAATAATTTTAAAGGTTGATTTAAATTTAGCACTTTAATGCCCTTCTGCTCTCCTAGTGAGGCAGTTAGTTGGCTATAGAACTAGATTAGAAAACTTAATTCCTTTCACATACAGAGCATGTGAAATCGTGCTGGTTGTGACTCAAAAGGCCCCTTCCAATATTTGATTGGGTAAGTGGCTGGTGTATTCCCAAGGAAAGTTTACTTCACCAGTGCTCCCCATGTCATCAGCTAAATATAGAAGCACTGCAGCTACCTGTGGTGTCGTGGTAATTGTGGCTGGTGTGCACAAAGCACAAAAGGAGCAGTAGCCATAAAACTGCTTTTCACTACCACTTCACAGGAAAGGTTCCCAGAGCACTGCAGTTATTTGCACCTCCACAGCTCCACAACTTATCAGTCATTTCACAGTCATGGAAATCCAGGCAGAGATGAAATAAGGCAGGCATGAAAGACTCAGGAGAGCTCCCCTTTCCCAGAGAGGGGTTCATTCCTGCTTGGACAGAGCACTAACTCAGCTCTCAAATCCATTACCATCAAACAGAGAGATGGCCTACAAATTCCAGGCAAATCAGTTGGTCTTTAATTCTAAAAATTACCTTAGAGTGGACAGAAAAGCCCTATATGTAAAGATTTAAGCTTCAGAAACAACTTTGGAGGCAGGACAGGGAGTCTCTGTACAGCAGGTCCGTATAATTAAACATCTAATCTCCTAATCGTGTTTCTGATCTGGTGAGCAGTGCTCTGCATTAAAAGCACCCTCAAACCTAGAGATGCAAAATAAAACTTGCTTAGGATAGACACTAGCTCATCAATTCTGTCAGCAACAGTGAGGACAGGTGTCTGTTCCACATCACGCTCCTAGCTCAAGAATCCACCTTCTCCAACAGATTTAGATCTTCTCCAAGAACACTTGGCTTCAACTCCAAGCTGAATCCCGAGTTTTCCAAAAATTGCAGCACTGATTAGATTTATGAGATGATTAAGAGGCTTTCCAAGTCCAAAATTCAGGTAGTTAGGCTATAACAGGCTGTTCCACTACAAACCCCTGAAGGCAAAGCCAGTTTCAGGTCTAGCTTCCAAGAACAGCGTGTTCTCTGAAGACACGCTGCAGGTGTGCCTGCCACAGCACCTTCAGGAAGCCACACCTGCAGTCACATGCCATCAGCTGCTGTGGGGCTGAGGGACCTGACCTTTACAGCTCTCACACTGCAGCAGCTCTGGCTCCAACCTCTAAACATTACCTGTCAAGTAGCCAAAGCAAAGCTCAGCACCTGCAACAGTGACTGAGTCTCACAGCTGGACCATCCCAGCCACAGCAGGACGTGCCCTCACACAGCACCCAAAGCCTGCCTGGGAATGGATCAGAGCCAGGCAAGCGAGCCTCAAAGCACTGAACTAGGGACACGCAGGGGGTTAAGCAAGGATTGGGTAAAACTCAGCACAGACTTAACAAAAGCAGCCTGAGAAACCCTTTGTGGCCCTAACCAGGCCTCTGCTGCTGGGCTGCTGCGGCCACAGGCTGTGATGGAATGAACTCAGCTGCGGCATCACGATGATGCAGGGTAAACCCAGACCCTCAGCTTCAGCAGCAGCAGAAAACTCTCCCTCCTTTGGCTACAAATGGCTCTGAAAAAGTAATTAGTTTTCCCAGAGTTGTTAGGAAAGTGAGTAATTGTATGCACAGTTACAGCACTGCTGTAGACACTGCGCTCCGAATGAGGGAAAGGCAGAGCTGAAGAGGGATTTGTTTACAGCTTTAATTGTTCTCTGCCCTTACTTTGCTCAAGCAGCTACAATTATTAATCTGTAAATTCAACATCAAAAGCTGAGATAACTAAATAGAGGCAAGGTCAGATGGAAAAAATAATCTAATTTTTACATTACATTATTTTTTTTTCCAGCTGAGATGTCTTTCTTTCTGAGCTGATATTAAGAACATACATACTTTAACTAAGTCCCACTGGCCACACATGCTCTCAGCAGAGAACAGCGTAGCAAAAAATAATTGAAATAATTGTTTTTTAAGTACAAAGTATATTCCCTTTAGCCAAGACAACAGTTTGCACAGCTGAAATCAGATATGAAACTCCACGCTGAATTTATTTCCTTGCAACAAGTAATTCTTTAGATTCTTTCCTGTGAAGAGAGATGCTCCAGTTCAGAAGGGAGGTGAGCCCTGGTTATCATTACCTGTGTTGTAGATCAAAGTAGCTTGGCAGAAAAAAGCCCTATTGATGCTAAAGGCTGCCCACAGGGAAAAAGCTGAAAAACACAAGAGACAGACTTCAAGACCAATGTTCAACTACTAGCATGAGGACAGGAAAATATCCCTAGCCCAGAGTAAAAAAAATAAATAAATTAATACAATTACTCCAAACAACAACAAAAAAATCTATTACAAAATGGAAGGGAATTTTGTGTCTTTGTCAACTTAAGCAAAACTGTTTAATTTCTCCTATATTCTAGTTCAAAAGTAAAGTGAAAAAAAAAAGGAAGAGAAACTAAAAAAAAAAAATCAAACTACCTTTTCCTCCCAAATCCTAAAACTAGAAACTATTTCCAGACATTAAAAGCTTTTCAAGGAGGATGGTGTCTGGGACCATTTTGCACTGAAATCACATTAGCACATCTCTTTCATAGTGCAGCCAGATTGGTTCTCACTTCTTTAATAACTAAGCTGTAAAACTCTTTCTAGCCACCAAATAAGCAAGTTTGTGCTGTTACAGAAAGATAACACCATAAGGACATAACAAATCTGTCTTCTGATTTACTCCACACTGGCAGAATCCCACCAGGAATGAATTAAAATAGATCATTTTTCCACCTTTTCCAAACCAAGGACTCGGGTATTTTCAAAATCCTTTTCCATTCATCTCTGCTCACAGTATATGCAGCATGTGAAAAAAGTTCCCACGTTCTGCAATGAATTTTCTCTGAGGTGGACAGCAGAAAACAACAGACCCACGAGAACCTCGTGCTTGGTCTGCAGGGAACTGCAGCACCACATTCCTGAAGTGGCCTCAGCAGACTTGGTATATTGCTGCACTGATTCATTGTCCTGTCAATGAATGCAACTGGATGTTTATTAATGTTTATTAATGGTGAAAACAAATACAATTTATCTCCTACACCACGTACAGCAAGAGAGAACGGTGAAGAAACAGCTGAGATATTAATATACTTAAAAGAAAAATACATAGTTGGCATCATAGTATTTGATTTAATGTTTAGCATATGAGGAACATGAAGTTTAACATGAAATGTGAACTGTCACAACTCCAGTTTGTTTAGATTTCTTCATTCTCAGCATAAAGATGGGCTGTATAGATCAGGATCCTGTTTCTACAGGGTATTAGCAGAGGGAGACGTATGTAGGTACACACCACGTATTAGCTACTGCCTCATATTCTTGTATTCACTGATGATTTTACACTTTTTAGAGTTTCCTGAACCATTGATTCTGTGATTTGATAACACTCAGAGAACTCAGTGTTCACTAATCCCATTCACCCCTCCTTTGACAAGTGCAGCTGCCCTGGGATGGCTTCAGCCACCACCACATCAGCCTCCCACAGGGGAGCCCACACCCCTTTGCAGGGTAGCTCAGGGGAATTTCCTTCCTGAGCCATTTCCCAGAACAATCTCAGGCCAGGATCTCATCTCCAAAATCACCTGTAGTCTCAAGGATTTAGAAGCACAGCAGAGATGTGGGATGCAGGAGTGAAGGTTCTGGCCACAGCCAGCACAAGTCTGCAGCAAGAGCCTGGTGATGCTCAGAGACCCACTCTGACTGGGGGACTACAAACCTGCAGCACCCCAAGCCACCTGCTCTGCTGACAGGACACACATCCTTGGAGCCAAGAGCTGCTCCAGCAACAAGAGTTCCTTGAACCTCAGTGCTGGGTGGCTTTGTGACATGAAGCACACAGTAGCTTTGAGACCAAACCACAGGAACAAACACTCCAGCTTCCTGCTGAAGATAGGCAGAATCCCAGTGTCAGCTGTGTCTGACCAGCCCCAGAGTGTGTCTGGCACACAACACTCAGCCTCCATCCTGCTCCAGCAGGAAACATCCCAAAAATCTGATCTCAAGCCTTGAACATTAAGCATAGCAAAAATACAGCTCTTGAAGGCAACCTGGATTATTTACTGTAAGTCACTTCTGAGGTGATTCAAATAACGTCTCTCCTGCAATGAATTCACACCCCACTGCCAAGACTTGCTTATGGGCACAGAATACTTTCTCCAAAGCAGACAGGAGCCATCTCTCATAAATCATCATACACCAGAGGCACCATCTGCAATATCAAATGAGACCTCTGAGGCATCTTTAAAGTCTTGGGTTTGCTGCATTCAGTTTAAAGCATGTAAATGTGTCTTTGGCAGAAGAAAAATTTCCAGCAGCATACTACTGTGCATGCCACTATTCAGGGAATGAAGAGATCCTGCCACACTGCTCTAATTAATAGTGACTCAGTATCTCCAGCCCATGGCCAGCTGGACAATTGAGGCTGCCCTCTCCAGCTACTGCTTTGGTAGTTTAAGGCACATTCAGGCAAAGCAGGCTTACAGCACAGAAAAAAAACACTATAAAGAAAAAGGGTAAAAAATGCTGTTTGTGATTGCCATCTCCACAAAACTACAATTTAAAGCATCAGTTCCTAACCACCCACAACCTGAGACTGTGTTTCCCAAAAGACATCTTCCCTTTTGCAGGTACAGTGTGTGCTTGGCAACACCTGCAGTTACTCTCAAGGGCTCTGACTTGCAAGTGCACCTCAGTAGTAGCATTGACAAGGGCCATATTTCATTCTGTGTGTTTTTACTGATTAACAGCTACATTACAGCAGAGTGCAGACGGCAGACATACCTACAATACAGAAAATCCAATAATACAGAATATAACAATAATATAGAACTAATATACCTGCCCATTGTGGGACATTCTGACTTACAAAGAATCTCCTCCAGCATCAAGCAGGAAGGTCTGAGTTCATCACATCTCAATTCTGCCCAATTGAGATGGGAGGGTCAAAATTAAAGGGGGGAAAAAAATTATTGCAATTCTGAACACTTGTTTTGTCTGGCAACAACATTAACAGTATTTGCAATTATCAAGTGTAACAACTCCCATCATCATTCCCATCACACCATGGCACAGGGAGAGAATTAAAGAAGTCACATTTTCCAGCAGCCCATATTGAAATCACATGGCTGCTGTATAAACTTTCAATTATGGAGGATAGAGGCTGAGGGTAGAGGAGATAATCCCTATAAGAACTGCTTCAAAGGTAGTATATGGATGAGATTTCAGAAAGGCTAACTTAGAAGCTGTGTGATGTGTCTGTTGTTTCGATATGAAGGTCATTAATAATGCTTAGACACGGTTTTCACAAAGGAAGCCTTTTAAAAATATTTTCTTTATTTGTTTCTACAAATCAGCTGATTCTAGTTATAAAAATCCCATTAATTGAGTGCCACACAAATCATCAGAGAATTTCCTCACTGTTCAAAGAATAAGACAAAGGAGGCACAAGACAAATAAGGAACCTTCTTTACACCAAGTTGAGGAAACCCTAAGCTCAAGCCCAATGCAAAACAACTTGAATAGTTTCAGCTTTCAGTGGAAGCAAGCTGAGCATGCCTGAGATGTTTTGCAATTGCTCCTCTGCCCCAAGGTTCTGCACCCAGTAGATGCTATGGATTAGCTGATTTTCTCACTCCACACTGCACTGACTTGTGCATACAGGTGAGCTCAAGCTACATATTCTGGGAATAATACACTATTCTGTCCTTGTGAAATCTGTCTTCACTATTAACTATGCATGGTGCTTTCATAATGCATGTACTTGGGAGGAATTTTCATCCCCACACGCCCTCTGCACCAACAGCTTTCAAACCTTGCATGGAGTGTTCTTCAGGGTGGCAAGACAGCAACAGAACAGCCTGCTGTCCTACCAGATCCAGGACAAGAGGAAAATTTCAGAGCTTCTGAAGCTTGCTAGCAAATATCCCAAGGGCCTAATAGTGCTTCACTGCACACAGCCACACCTGAGCAATTGACTGGAAGGCAACAGCTCTCTTCTTCAAACATATCTATCTTTCTCAGCTAACAAGTGCTCCACCAGGGAACCCTCTGGGGCACAAAGAACAACCACTTTGTGCAATGATGCTCCACCACCTGTTAGAGCCAGATGTACCCTTTAGCACATGGAAGGTTTTCTTTGGGGTTTCTCACTGGAAACCAACAGCAAAGCATGGATACCCAAGGAAAAAACTTGAAACAAATAAACCTCAGATTTGTTTCCTGTCTCTCATATGGTTAATTTGTTTTATTGGTCTAGGCAGAAGAAGACTACAAAACATCAGAGAAGCCAGAATTCTCGTTTTTGAAACTCCACTCCTCAAAGGTACTGCATGCTGGCAAACACGGAACATGGAGAAATAATTGGTTTTCATGTATTTGTGAATGGCAAATAGAGAAGAAATGGAACAACTCTCAGTATTTCCTTGAGTCAGTGATAGCTCAGATAAAAGATAAAGCTGAGATTTTAGCTTCTTGTTCTTTAGCAATCACCAAGAAAGGGTAGAGAGTAAAACCCAAGCTACTGCAGAAAATTTCAGCACAGAAAAACTGGAGGTCCCACATGGCTGCCACCGAAATGCCCTCCAAACATTATCACCACCACCCAGATGACAACACACTAATTCAAAAATGCTGTGCCCAACAATCAGCCACTGGGAAGCACAGGATTAAACACACATCACCCTGGAGAAAGGGAAAGGTGATGACAAGGGACCAAAAACTAGCAACTGTAAGTTAAATAAAGGAAGGCTCAGAGGCAAATTTAGCTAGTAAAATTAAGAACCATATGGGTGGGGTTTAAGGCAATTGAAGATTATTCCACTGCTATTTCAATCAGTTCTACATGGTAGGGGTCAAAAAAATGGTAAGATATTTTAACACTTTTCATTGCAGAGTGGCAGCAGTTAAGTGGTGTCTGCATGTGTTACATCATCAGTTTCATACTCCTTATTCTACTACCAACTAAGCAGAATCTGAAAGTGCAGCTAATTAAACAGAACCTAAATTCAGCAGGTTTGAATGACTTGCACCACAGTTTTAAAAGAACATCCTGAAACACTCTATTATTGATATCAATTTTAAATATGTTGGGTACATTGAAGTCACAGTAGCTGGAAAAAAACCTGCTGATGTGCCAAGTATTTTAAGAATTAAATAGAAAATCCTAAGAATGATTTCCAATAAATGAGTGTGATAAAATTAATCTGTATAAACTGGAAATTCTCCAGAATGCACAGTACCTAGTATTATAGATTTTTTAAAAGTATAAAATAATACACTTTAACATGTTTTTAGTCAATTAAATGACACTGTAGACTTCCCATACAGAATTTAGCTTCATGCTACACAATAATTTGATTGAGACAAGGAAATAATATGACATGTATTAATGGATGAAAATCATTTCATGCAGTGGTGACTGAAGTCATGTGTACACATGCATGTTCCTATTGAGGACTTGGCAGTGGCTGCTCCTTGGCTCCATGGTGTAAATGAGTGAAAGAGAACCTAAAATCATTACTTATCAAGCCTGAGGATGGCAAACATTGTAGGACTGCTAAATAACTGAGAAGGGAACAACAGCTCCACATGGCTAAATAACCTCCACCAAAGAGCACAGCATGAACTTCAGTACTGCCACACACACAGAGCAACACAAACAACAGGGCAGCATCCCGTGAAGCCATCGATTTTGGCAAGAACTTCATGGTCAACATTCAATTAGAGAAGCTGAGCACACTGTGCTGGAATGGTCCTGTGCTTAAGGGAAGCTCAGAGAACTTTGGATGTGGGATGCTCAAAATAAAAAATAAATCAGCATGTGGGATTAGCACTGTCAAAATTATAATAAGTTTTAATGCTTGCAATTCAAGAAGAATATTGAAAAGCTGAATCCAGTGCAAAGAACCTCCAAGAGAATGATTAAAGGACCAAGAGCTCAGCTTAGAGAAAGGCTCCAGGAGCACCATCTGTTCTCCTTAATGAAGAGAGAAGGTTAATAGGACAATCTGATCACAGTTTGCAAGTACCTACGTAAGAAACAGAAATTCAATCAAAGGGCTCCGTCCTGTAGCAAATCTGGTCTAACAAGAGGTAATACAAAATTCAGACAAACTCAGGCCCAAACAAAGATATGTTTATGGTAGTTAACCAGTTAATGCTGGTTTAACAGTATTACCAGTATGGATACCTGTCAGTAAGGCTGAATGCAGGACAGTAAAAGCTGTCATGGATTTTCAGTCACACATTAAAAACATGATGGCACATGATTTTTTTTTCCCCCCCTACTCAGAGGCAACTTTCTTGCTAAAAAAGAATGAATTCAGAGCAGCCAGGGAATTTTACAGCACAGACTTTACACAAGCAGCCCTGTGTGTCCCATGAGACCCTAGAGCAGGAGCATCACTCCAAAATAGGGACTGTGACGGGCACCAGGGACAGGCTCTGTCATTCTGTCATCTAGCAAGAATTCAAGTTTTAAGACTGAAGCTTCTCTGCTATACCATAAGCTGGCCAACATTCCCATGCCAAGTTGGGATTTATCACGGTAATCCCTCAGCGTCTCCTACAAAATGTGGCTGTTTGGGATAGAACATGCACATTCAGAGGGAGCCTGAACTCCATGGACCTTCAGCTCAGGTCATATCCTGCAGCACCCTGAGCCATGCAGAAAGGCAACAGCTAGAACAGGCATAAAGTGAAGAATCCAATCCTTATTTAATCCCATTTTAAAATTAAATATTCATTGCTTACTGTGGGTTGTTTTTAGAAGGATTGGGGGATGTGCTGTTCTTTCAAATGTTCTTTGGCTCTGGAAGCTGAGGGAGCAGAGCATCAGCTGCAGGACCCCAGCTGCTGCTGCATCAAGAGGTTTTACTGAGAAGAGCCTTGAGTATAAAAACATCCCAGCCACAGGCCTGGGCAGCCTGTTTAACAGTCACCTTGTTAATAACCCATCAGGGCTAAGGAATAAGTAGAATTACAGAGTGGCTTGGGTTGTAAGGGACCTTAAAGATCATCTAGTTCATGTTCCAAGAGACACCTTCTTCTAGGCCAGGTTACTTAGAACCCTACCGAGCCTGATCTTGAACACATCCATGGGTGGGCAGTCCACCACTTCTCTGGTAATTTAAGCTCTTCAGCATGTTTTCTTAACAAGCTGTTTGACTCCTGGGTGCCAGAGGTTTGTTTCCTCAGGGCTTGCACTGCAGTGTTGTACACTAAGGGAGCCCTAAGGATGCATGAGGTGCTTTGGACTCCCCACCTCAAGCCTCAGCTCTCTCACCACATGCTATGAAAGCATTTGCAGCTCCAGCCTTTTGGTACAAACCTTTTCCTCCTCTTCTGTCCATTATATTAAAGTACAAATCAATGTTTCCTGCCCTACACGTGGCATTCAGGCACCGTTTTTGGGAACGGGAAAACTGCAGGGAAGGGAAGGGAAACAACTGCAGAACAGAACCTAATACCTCAAATCAGAAGCACAAAAAGCTGCTGGTGGATTTCTAGGAATGAGGGCCTGGGGGAGGAGGGGAGAGAGTTTTGCTAGAGGCAAAAACAACCTATAGAACAACCAGCAGCAGGCTGGTTGTAACCATTTATTAATTCAGATTAGAAGAGCCACAGCCCAGGGCAGAGCTGAACTCCTGTCTGCACATAGGTGCACCACACAGCAGCCTTCACAGCAAAGGCTCTGCTGAAAAATTCTCAGCCCTGTCCCTCTGCTGAGCCTGCTGCTCCACTCCTCGCTCCTGCATGGAGCCACTGATGTTTTGGAGGGGGCGGGAGCCCATCCCTTTCTGGCAACGCAGGCACCTCATGTAAATTCATTGAATAAATGCAGTCATTTCTCTCAGCTGATCCCTCCCCACGTGCGTGTGCTGAAGCTGTGCCAGACCCTCAATGCAGCCAACTCTCCCACAGTTCATCACTCCTGAAGGTGAAACTGTTCGTCACCCTTATCAGCATTTCCCCCTTCCCTTCTCCTCCCCAGCTGCCTTTTCTGAATTTCCTGGCCCTCCTTTCTCACAGAAGCCTGACTCCGCACAAGTCAAAACCAAACCCAGGCAGAGCCTTGAAAGAGACCTTGGAGAGTAAAGGACATTATAAAGTTATTTTAAGCTGAGGAAAACTGCATTTCCCCTTAGAGGTTGACTTCAGTCTCTAGAGCCCTTGAATTTTTAGACTTAAATCTGTCTCCTTGATAAGGCTCCATAGTAGCTGAGACCCACAAAGAAGTTTCCAAAGCACAAGCAGACATAAATAACTAGAAACAAAACTGGAGCATCATCAGTGGATGCTCACATGAGCCCTGGCTTCTGCAGTCAGTCCATGTGAGCCTTTAGTCATCTGAAACAGCACAACCCTCAGCTCTTCATGGACAAGGAAAGCTGTGCTGGATCCGCTGGAGTCGATTCTTTCCCACATCTACATTGGAGTAAAAACCAGCTCCTAGTCGCAGCCTGACCTGAAGCAATTACTCCAATTAAATGAGTTTCTGATGAGCAGAGCTGTAGTTTGGAGCCCACCCCACCAGCTACTGACCTCCATGCAGGTCAGCAACAGCTCATCTCATCCCACAGAGCTGGAGAGAATGTGAAACAGATCTCCCTCCTGCAAGGGATGCTTGGCACCTGTGGGTGCTGCTCTGAGCTGAACCCTCCACACTAACCATGGACACCAAGGGCTTGCAGCAGCTGTTTTGCCTTGTGCACTCTAACTGCTAGAAGTTGAAAACACATGGTCAAAGCAGACTTCAAAATTCACAGACTCAAAGCTTTTTATCCAGCTGTGGAAGCTGGATGGGCTTAGGTTTACATCATCTTCACTTATATTAACTTCAGCTGCCATAGAAGCCCTCTCAAAAAAGAAAATGAGGGTTTGGTTCTCCTACATTAAGAATCTTGGAGAGTAAAGCAAGGGAGGTACTCAGAGCATGTAGTGAGACATCTGTCAGGAAAGAAGATGGAAATAATGTATTATTTTAAAGAAAACACAAGCAGCCAGCCATCCAAGGACCCTTTTAATTTTTTTTAATTAGAGATGTTTATCTGTCTTTTTTGAATTGGGGGAGGGAGTGATAGATTTTTATCAGATTCTTTTCCAGATTCAGTTACACAGCTCTAGCTCTGTATGCACTTCTAAAGAAATTAAACATTACTTACTCTCCAGAAATGATTGGCGATTGAGGATTCTTTAAATTGAGATTTTGAAACTCTTCATATGGCTTTTAATTGCATTTAAAAGAGTGTGCAATCATTTATCAAATCTGTTACCTTTCAAAGCATCATCAACTTTCATTCTTCAAAGAAGCACTACAGCTCCCAACCACCAAAAATTTTGTGCCCATAGCTTGCCACCTTTTCAATGTACGTTTTCACACACAGGGCAGCAATACCCAAAAGTAACCCTACGGGGACATCCCTAATACTTTTTAAAACAGGGCACATCAGACTTGCTCCTCAAAAAAAAGGCTCTCTGCATTTGGAACCTATGCAAAATGCAAACCTGAGAACAGCCAAAAGTTTGGCATTACAGCTCAGATCCATTTGGTTCCCTCCCTGACTCCCTCTGCTCAGAAAAGCAGTTTTTTGCATCTGCTCAGCACATGCAGCCTCGCCATGCTGCCAGGGCCAGGAGCCACACGCCCCTGCCATGGCAAGCAGCCCATCAGTGCCATCTCACTCCTGGGAAAGGCACAGCTTCAGGCCCAGCTGAGCTCCAAACCATGGGGGAACAGACAGCCAACAGCAAGAATAGTCTCCTTGCCTTCTCTCCGTGTGTACCAGCTAAGCTGTCTGTCCCTGGATCTTTTGGAATCTAGACTACATCATCATATGAAAACCTAGATGCTGAATGCAGCTAAAGCTCTCCTGGTGAACCAAAGATGCTCCTCTGACACAGCATGCTGACACAGTAAGTTCCTGCACACATGCTGTTCTAACAGGGCATACTGTGACACACTGGAAGCCAAGCCATAGTCCCTTCTTAGCCTGAGAGCACAGGACAAGCTGCTGCAGTAATTTGGTTTAGCCTGCACTATAAAGCACAGCACTGCATGTCTGGGTTGGACACACCGAAGCAAAGCTGTGTTTTGATCTCATTAGCCTGAGATCAGCACTACCTTCTCCCCAGGCAAAGTTAACACCTGCTTAGCTCTCTGCATTCCTCCCCCTCTAATGTGGACAGCACCAAGTTTACCTCCATGTGGCTCAGGTGTGACACATCTGCTTTAGCACCTGTAACTGCACCATAAGTTCTCAGTGAGCTGTCAGGGGCAGTAATTCCAGACAGCCAGAAACGCTTCACCAGTGAGTCCAGGCTGTGAGGCTGCCACAGTGGATTCGTGTGCTGCAGGACACCAAAGGGAGGCAGCACATCTGCAAGGAGTTCCTGAGCCACCTACAGAGCTTTACAAACCACTTCTGCTTTGAGATGCCTTGAATGAGCCACAGCCACCTCCACCTGGCCTCAGGCTGCAGGGATGAAGAGGCCTGAGCTTGCAGCAGTTCAGGAAGTTAAAGGTGTCAAAGTTTTTCCCACTGTTTTCTATGCTCCCCTATTTCATGCATTAATAAGATCAAACCACCACCTCCAGATTTCCCTCAGCTTTAGACAGCTTGTTATTAGACACTGCAGAAACACATAAACCATTTTTGAACTCTCTAAAGACATATTCCCTGAAGGGGGAAAATTTCCCAAAATGGTCACATTCAGCTCCTTTATGGACTATAACTGCTCCTTGATCCTTTGCAGCAGGAATGACTGGAACCTGGACTGAAAGCACCAGGTATCAGACACAGACACACAAAATGGACAGGTCAAGCATTTGCAGTTTAATGGGTAAATAAAAAAACCTGACTGCATATCAAAAGCATGGTAAAGAGACAAAATTCAATCAAGGTGTCAGAGCAAATAACTGGACCGCCAAGACTATTACCAGCATGTCCTGAAACCCTTCCAGCAGCTTTTTCTCCTTCCCTGCCCAGCTGCCAACCTGCTGAACTTGACCCATGGCTGTAACTGCTTTGTAAACCTGTCTTATTGATGCAGAAATGTTAACAGTAAGTGGAGCTGCACCACAGCTGCAGTCATCATCAGATATTCTTCTCAGCAGCCACGGGATGATTTGTCACTTCTGCATCAACATTCATTTTGGGTGCTCAGCTCCACAAACAGTCCAAACAGTAGTCATTCATTCACCATTTGATCCAAAAATAGACTTGGGTTGGCAAGAAACAGGTCACCAGGAAAATGGAATTCAGCAGACAGAATCAGCGGCTATCACTACCCCCAGCAAACCAAAGTCACCCCTGGCAACTTCAAATCAATGACTGCACAAGAATAACCAGCCCAGTTCCTGATGCCAACTTGTTCATCATGAATACACTCCCATTCATTTTCCCATCTCCATTGGTGAGACCCAACTCAAAGTTATTGTCCAGATCTCAAGTACAGATGGAACAGGCATTTTCTGGAACTACTCAGAAGGTCCAACTTTGTTTCTGCTTCCAGGTCAGCTTATTTCTCACACCCCCACACTGTCTATGCTAAATCAACTGAATGCTGTCAGAGCTTCAGAGCTTCTCAGTTCTCAAGTGCCGATAGAGAGATTAACTTTGAATTTACTTGGGTAACTTTAAATGCTAGAGGCGACTTAGAAAAAAGCCAAAAGCCTACTTTTGCAACGTTGCTCTAAATAAGCTAATTTGCTATCAGAGTTCAGGTAACATTTGCCATCACTACTTCCTATCAGTGGCATAGACTGTGTGATAAACAGCTGCTGTTGTAGTTAATAAGCACGGGTATTTTTTGTACTTGTGTGTAGACACAAACATAAAAATGCAGAGTGTGTATGTTCTAGTCCATAGACACTGGCCAAATAGAGTTGCTGTCTGGTACAATGACAGAAAACCCTAATACAAGAGGACAAAACTGCAGACCTGGACTAATTCAGGGTACCATCCAATAGTACTGAAGCAGCTCAGTGTACTTCTTGTGCACTTCAGATATTTGACACAGACAACATCTGGAACTGTTGCCTCCCAGGAGCTCCTAGGGCAAAAAAAGTGCTCCCAGCTGGCTCTTACAGAAGTTTTTTGGTCATAAATGCATTTTAATCGAAGCTTAATTAAAAGAAGCAATCTTGCTTGAATTTATTTGAGGAAAAGGTTTCTCAGGCCCAGGTTAGAAATAGAGAATAGTACTCTGAATAAATGGGCTATCCAGGTACCCAGACCATTTCACTCTATGGAAATAAGGAGTGAAATGGTCTGGGAATAAGGGAAAGCATCTACTATCAAGAAAAAGCAGCAGGGAAAAAAACCACTCAATTTAAACTGCCAGTAACATAACCTGCAGCAGTTGCTGTATATGTGGTTGCACAAAGGCAAGATAATTCCCAAGATCTTAACTTGGATTTAGCAGACAAGAGACCAGCATTTGATTCCCTGCTCACCAAACACTCAAGGAGCCAGCAAACTGAGAGCTGTTTCTGTGAAGCATATTGTCACTGTGAGGCTGCATCTTGCACGGCTGTGCTGGCCAGAGTCCCCACCGAGAGGGCGACTTTGGAGAACTGGCTCCCTGATCTGGCCCAGTCTTCCAACACTGCAGCAACTGGCATGAAAACCCTCCTCCCAGGCTGCTAGGGAGAAAACAGATTTATGCTTGTCTTGTCCACAGAGAAAGTGTGATGGCTCTGTGCTTAGATGTAGAATAATAAGAATATTAATATAAATAATATCTTCATAATTCTTAATATAGCTTAATATAATTTTACAAACAGCTTTTATTGTTCAGGCACTAATCTCAACCCAGAATTTTACTAGGTATTACCTGCTATTTTCTTTTGCATCCTCACAACTGCAGGTGATAACTGTCAGATTAATATTAAATGTTTGCTTTAGAAGTGTCTGATTTTTACTTGAGAGTAATCCCAGCACCTCTTTGTTCTATGCACTAGGAAGATGCCAGTGTTTTTATGTGTCTGCTGTGTCAACAAAGACATCTGGGGACCATTATAAGTGCCCTCTACAGCAAGCACCATCCCAAAGTTCAGAACATTTCATAAGCACTAACTAAGCCTTAAGGAATCCACAGTGAGATATTGTGACCTCCCTTTCACAGATGGACACACTGAGGTTGCAACTTGCCAGTGGACAATGTTATTTCTATTTCTGCTTCTGGCTCCAGCTTACAGAGCATCCTGGCCCAGGTCCCTGCACCAAGCACCTCCCTGGTGTGGGCAGAACTTTTCCCCACGCTTCCAAAAGCTTGCACCAGGCCTGCTCCTAATTTAACAAAGACACAGGATCAGCACACTGGGAAAGGAGCTTTGGCAGTTCCCACAATGACTTTTCTGAGAGGCTGGCAACCTTCAGGGTTTCTCCTGGAAGCCTGAAGTTCAGGGCTTCAACTCCTTAAAGAAAAAAGTTTAAATTGCAGCCCGTAGGAAATGCATGGGTATCTATATAGAAATGCAGCAGAATGAACCCTCTTGAATTAGTTTTTAATCTTTTCTTAAAACACTCCTTCCCACTTTTCCCCATGTTAACTAGCCCAGCAACACTGCCAGCACCAAGTTAGAGCTGTTAGACATTTATCAACAACCATACTTCCCATAACTAAGTGAAAATCTGTATGGAACCCTGCTGTTACCACAGAGAGGCACTTACCCCATCTCAAAGCTTATTTTATGCTCATGAGCTTATACACAGATTTCCTTCTCTGCTACAAGCAAGCTGTTTAAAGGGTTTCTAACTTAAAATGGAAAATGGCTTTTTTAAAGCTTAAAAGTCACAACAGAATGCTCCACATGCCCAGCATGTCAAGCTAACACACACAGAGCAAGACAACCATAATGCAGTATCTTCTTAGGCAGCTTCATAACACCTTCCAGCCTCAGAAGAGCCTTCTTTCACCCCCTGTTTTCCTCTTCTGTCTGGCATATCTGTTATAAGCCCTTCAAGCATTATCTCAGCATTGTTGCTTCATCCTGGTGCACCAGGAAGCTGCTGGAGATGCTCAAGAGTTTTAGCATCCCTGGAGGTATGCACAACTAACCTGTAGCTTGCAGCCTTGCTTCTCCCAGGCAGACAGATGTTGAGTTCAGCTGAAGCTATTAGGGAAGACAAACCAGGTTTCCATGGTTATGGGAGCCTGAGCTACTCATCTCAGGCAAAAATGCAATGCACGAACCGCTGTTAGGAAGCAGCAGAAACAAGGCCAGACTTCTGGGCAGCTGTGTAGAACAGCTCCTTGATGTTTTACATGCAGGCACTAGCACAAAAAGCAAACCAAACAACTTTCTTGACAGCCTGGAGATCTGCAGGCTCAGACAGCAACAGTGTCATACATGTTCCACTGCACTTGTGCTGTCACAGTATCTGCAGTACAGATGGGCAGGGCTGTGTTTCTGGTTTTCTCACCTGAGAGAGCCTTGCTACCCTCTAAAGGGGATCCATGCTGCAGGATGAGGCATTTATTTATTACCAGAGAGAGTAAACTGTCAATAGATCTGAGCTGCTGGTCTCGCAGGCGAGATGAAGCAGGTGCAGGCTGCTCTCCGGGGCACGAATAAAAAGCTTGTGCATGAAAACCCTGTGAAGGCAAACTCTGCAGGTGTGAATTTGCAAATCTGTCCCATTAAATTAGAAGGTTTTGGCTCAGTGTGCTGCAAAAATATACACAGAAAGCCGCAGACCTCTCCCTCCCCTTCTCTGAGCAAAGCATAACACACTTTCCTTCATGCTGTCCCAAAAGAAAAATGGTTTACGATCAAAAGCCCATGCTGCTTCAAACTGAAACGCTGATGAGACTGAGGATGCTGATACAATGTGGAAGTGACAACTGCAGAGCCACAGCAAATTTCTGAGGCAGTGACTCTCCAGGGCAGGGAACATCACATTCTCAATCCCATTTATGGTGCTAGAATAGCATCACAGCTATGTTAATTCCCAGGCAAGGAAATTATTCTTTCAGAGCGGAATAAAATAGATTTCAGGGTTATTTTGGGAGTTCAGACCAGGGAATCAGTTGATCACCTTTCCCCATCCCCCTGATATTTCTCTCTACAGCTACTGCCTGTCCTGACATCAGAGCAGCCCAGGCTCAGCAACACCTATGCCTGATAATCAAACTCCACCAATACCTTGAAAACCTGTGAATCCTGAGCTGCCAAAGCCTGTCTGAGCAGCAGCAACCCAAAACTGAAGCTCATGACCTTCTGCCAGTGCAGGAACCATGTGCTCCACCAGCAATGGGCACTGCCCACACACTCCCAGCTTGTTTCGTTCCCCCAGCCCACTGCTCCATTGCATAGCACAGGGGTAACCAGAGCTAATGAATGCTAGAACAGAGACAATTATCCAGTATGGAATCAGATCAACATAAGCCAGTTATTTTTTCCACAGTTTTTGACCTTGATCTGCAATTAACAAATCAATTAAAAAATTATTTTCCCTTTTTCTGATGAGAAACAAGCTGTCACCATCAATAATGCTGTATCCTAGTCTCTGAGACTTTCCAGAAGAGCACAAAAGGCTTGAGGAGAAGAAACTCAGAAGCATCCAAGAAGGAGGGCATTTTTTTCCTATTTCTGGGCAGATTTGGCTGGTATTGACCACTCAAGTGTGACTTCACCTTCTAAAGAGTCATCTGTGGGACACCAATTTGTTCAACAAATGAGACTCTGTGGGGTGCAAAAACACAAACACACATACAATGCCAAGGCAATGTTTAGATCCACATTAAAACTTCTCCAAAGTGCCTAGCTGGAAAATGGGCTTTCACAGATCCATATTCTGTAGGACAAACAATGATCTTGTAATTTCTTTGACCACATCATATTGCATATTGTAGCAGACCTAAGCAGTCTTATCATAACCACACAAAAGAATTGCTGGAGCTCAGCACCTGCCCATCAGGGTGTCTTAGGCAAATTGCTTGCTGAGGCAGACATTTGAGACTCTACTTAAAATATATTTGCCTTAGCAAGGGTTATTCCTAAACAATTAGTGCCACTCTCCTCAAGGCTGTACATTACTCGTTTAGCTCCTCTGAGGCACCCAAGGAGGATCCAAGATGTACAAATCTTATGGGCAATTCAAACTCAGGGCAGGGATCTGATGCTGTTTGCTCTCCAGTAAAACTCTGCTGGCCAAAGGCACTGGAGACTGGCTCGTGAGCTGCTCAAGCTCCACAGCATCAAATGTATGGAGGTTTTTAATTTGTCCAGTCTGCCATTAACTGCAATGACTTGTATGCCATTCAGTCTCATCTGCTTGACCTTCTCACCCTAAATCCCTGCAATAAAATTGCAGTAATTTGTGCACCTTGCAAACATCCTTGACCCCTCTTCTCTGCATTCAAACCAAGTGCATTTTAACAGCAGCTCGCTGAGAATGCCTTGGGACACTTGGATGCATCTGCTGTGGTTCCTTCTCATCTCTTAGGCAGAGATAGGAAAAGCCACACACAAAAACACTGCTGCTCTGAGACTGCTGCAGAGTCTCAGCAAAAGGAAATGTGCCTTCTCCTACTCCTTACAGCCTTCAACTCAGCTTGCCTTTGGTCTGTGACTTGCAAAGTCAAACATCCATCCCAAAGGCTCTGGCTGTCCCCATACTTTGATAAAGATAGAACTGGGAAGAAAATGTCCTGCACTGGACAGATAAGGATACCAAATGTCTGTGTCCACATCCCAGTAGGCATCCCTGTTACTGTCTGGCAAGCAGGGTGGCCTACAAATGAGTGAAGGTTTGGGATGTCACACCTTTTCTCTCAAATAACTATGCAGAGACTGAAAGGAAAGAAACTCTAGATCTATCAGATACTTTTCAGTATAATCCTTCTGTGTAATATGCTAGTAAGTATCACTCAAAATAAATCAAACCTAGGTAACTGACAGAGAAAGGAATTTCTTGATGACAAAAACATCCATTAATGGCCTTTTGGTTGAGTTTCAGAAAAGGCTTGGCAAATCTATAAGTAGTTACACATGGTGTTTCCTATCCAGAAATAAGAACAAAGTACAAAGGCAAACTAATCTGTAAAGCTGGTGCCCAGTGACTTGGAGTGCTGGCACACTTTTCTGTCATTCACACAGGGCCAGATATTAAGTCAGTGTCTACATGGTTAAACAGCTTTCCAGAAGTAGTGCTGGCACAGGGAGAGGCAGCAGTGGAAGCAGGACTCTGCTGTCCCACTGCACATATCACAGAGCTGACACTGCTGACAGCTTTTCTCTCACAGCTCCGTGCAGCAGCCAGGGTTTGTCCCACCAGGACTGCAGATCTGGGAGGAGACAAACAGCTCCAGAGCCAGGCCAGCATCCCATCCCCACCTGCACACCAATCTTTGCTGCAGGGGCTCCCAGCCAGGTACTCCCACAAGCAATGGGAGCTGCCACAGAGCAATACACCTCCGGGGCAGCTCAGTACACACCACTGCTCCATGAGGCTAGGAAAGGCCCAGAAAAATGTGAGATTGCACCAGCATATAGTTTGGTTTTGCAGCAGCAGGAGCTGCTAGGAGCTCTGGTAGTTCAGTTTGTGGCCCAGAATAAATTTGCCTTTCAGCTGTCCCCACAGAGCAAGGACCACTACCCACACTCAGACTGGAGCACAACCCTTTGCCTTTAAGGCACTATCATGAAGAAAACTTCTAGAGTTTAAACTAATACTCCATGGTTCTGGCAACCTCATGCAGTCCATGCAGGAATGTACAACAATAACATTCTCATGTCTACCCTGAGCTTCTGATTGGTTTCTAGGTGGAATTTAACAAAACCAGGGTTTTTTTGGCTTATACAAGAAGCAACCTGTCACCCAGGTAAAACCCCTGAAGATAACTAGCCAGCAGCACAGATCTACACAAATCTAAGAAATCATTTCTTAAGGCATACATTGCTTTTTGAAGAAAGCACATACTATAAAACAGTTCTTATCTTGAGCCTTTTCAAGTTTTCAGAAATGTCTTGGTATTTGTTTGCTGCTTTTCAATACTATCTGAGCAGAGATTAGACAGCAGCTGATGTCGTGAACACTGTGCATAGATCTTTCAGAAATCCATCTTCCATACAGAGCAATCAACCACGAGACACTGAACCACTGAGAGTGAACAGTTTCAATTTAGAGTAAAAGCAAAATCTAAATCTGCCCAGATGTATCTGTTATTTTCTAAATTAAGTGTAGGCTTTCTAATAAATTACACTTCATAAAAGCTGGGGGACCAGCAAAGCTGTATTATCTTTTCACAAAGTATCCATATGTGTAGGCTACAGAAATAAATACTATGATTTGATATCTCCTCTTCCATAACAGGCAGGAGTATCACCTACACAGATACTTCTGCATGCATCAATTTCTACTAACTTCTTAGGATCCAAGGTCCTACTTACTGAAAGGCACATCTTGATGAATATGTATTCACTTCTCAATCTCTGTTCACACCCATCCCTGGTAAAAACACACCTTTAAATCTGCATTATGTAACCATTTCCCTGTACTCCCTGATTTTCCAGCAGGTAACTTGTTTTTGAAGTTGTAATTCAAAGGGTATCTGAAGGATGGACTATGCCTTCAAAAGCACAACCTCCCTGCTTGCCACCCCAAGCAAAGGCATTGCTCTGTCCTCACAGCAGCCCTCTTCTGAGTTGGTGTCAGTCCTTCAGGGAGCCTGATGCTTGGAGGCAGTCAGACCTTTGCAGGTACTGAACTCCAGTTTCTAAGGACCACAGTACTCCGGTGGGAATGCTCAGGATGCTGGCAGGTGGAGAAGAAAGTGAACACCTTAGAGATCAAGCTTTCTCTCAACTCCACAAATACCTTCTTTTAAGACTAAAAACTTCATCCTTTAATCTCTATATATCCACTGAGATATTTACATATGAGTCAATAGCAGAAAACATCACATTTCCTTAAAACCCCTAAACCCGGGAGCCACACGTGCTAAAAGCAAGCGCAATTACTGTGCTGACTTACTGCTGCTCCATTTCTTTATGCCAAAGGAGGACAATAATATCCTCCTCACTCAGACAGGTCATCTGCATATCAACCAGGGCCACAGATGCTTCCTCAACAAGCCCCCCTAACTTTCTTTATTACCACCATTGAGAGTTGTCTTTTGGATTTCTACTCCCACCTCACCCCTCCAGTTATGCAACTCTACATTTTCCAACAATGAGACATTCTCATCAGGGTGACTGCACTGAAGCATCACATAGGGCCAAATAAAAATGTTCTGCCATGTTCAACTAACCCAAAAATAGTTGAAGAATATTTTTAACAAGTTCAGCTGCCTTTCCCTACTAACACACTGCTTCAAACTTTGGTTCATATCCCCATTCTCTTATTAAGGGAAAGTCCCTGGAGAACTACATCTTTCACACTGCAATAAGAAGCCTCCCTGTCGTTCATTAGAGATAGGAATTTTCTGATGCTCTAGCTCAGAGTATCATGGAAAAGGTGTTTTACTCCTAACTCTGCTAGAATGAGAGTTTTCCTAGCACTTTCAAGGGTGACCTTGAGTAAGTGGCTCTACTCTGTGCCTCATTTTCCTTTGTAACCCTGATAAAGCTCTTGGCTTCCTTCTTGTAGCACTAATATAAATGCAAAGAGCTATGCAACAATTTAGTGTTGTATGTCACAAAGGCTGGCATTTCACCAAGCAGACTGATTTGAGGGGAGGAAAGAATGGAGTCCAGCTGCCAGACTCAGCTCCAGAAGCCATGTGGCATTAGGAAAAATATTGAAACTGATGAGAATGAAGCTTTTGGGCTCATTTGACAAAATATGAAACATCACATGAACACATGTCACCTGAACATCCTTGAGATGCTGATCTAGGTTTAAATACAAGAATCAAAACAAAGCAATTCAATACTGATGAAATTACTTCAAGACCCACAAATTCCCCATTCCATCTTCTCTTAGTCTGAACAAGTCCAGTTGCATTGTAACATTTTAACTTTTTAGGAAATAGGTATTTCAAAAGTTAATCAAGTCTATACCAGAGCTGAAAGGCTTTGCCTTTGCCAATATTTCTTCTTAACTCCCAGGACAGTTGGTAGGTATACAAGGGGAGCTGCACTACCATCATGAGGAGCTTTCATTGCTTCTTCCCAACCCAGCTTTGCAACAAAATGGACCATTTTCAGAAAAATATTTTGAGTTCTTTGGGTTCTACCCTGTACTGGTGAAATAGTAACATTATTCAAACAGACAGTATCAGGTAGGGAGCATTACAGTACCTTTGATTACACACCAGCAGCATAAGATGCATAAGATGTTGATTTGTGATGTGCCAATTCTATTGCTGGCACAGGCAGGAGGGCCAGGACAGGTGTGACTGCAAAAGTCAAAGGGAACATGACAAGACAAATACAGGAAAAGCACCCACTGATACAGGTGTTTATTGATTTGGGCCTCTCAATGGCAAATATACATTCCTGTGCAACTATTAGTGGTGTGCCCCTGTCAGGGTTTGGTGAGATGGACTCACTGACCTCTCTGAACAGTTCCAAATACACCCACCACACACAGAAACAGCCAGCTAGTACCCAAGACACTTCAAAAGTAAAGCAGCACAACTCCCCTTTTTTTCATGGAAAAGTGATTAAAAATAGCCATCTGCTAGAAGCACAGCCATCCACACAGAGCCCCAAGTATTTACCTCCAGCAAAGAGCCATAAGAAAAAGGAAACAATTACTCAAATAATAATGTTCTTCCAGATCATTTTTCTATGTTACCCTTTCTATTACTGCAAATATTTGTCTTTGAAGATCTTTTTCCGCATGAAAAATTAGATTTACTGCGCATGGAACCTTTACAGATTATTCAGCCAAACGGACTACACCATTTTAAACTTAAAATATGGTCACTATAATAACTTCATAAAACATGTGTAGACTTTAAAATTAAGAGTGATTATATACACATCTATAACATTTTCATAGCTCTATAAAAACTCTCTGATATTTAAAAGTATTAAATGTCTTATGTGAGAAAACTCTCTTACTGACTGAAGGATTTCAGTCCCACCAGGAAGGGTCTATCAATCGGCTCTTTAGTAAGAAAAATATTAGCAATATATTGTACAGAGAGGTCTAGTGTAGCCTGCAAAGTGGTGCAAACAAATGAACAAGTCCTTCAGTCCTGCTTGATGGAAACATTACACGTGCAGGAGAAAACGTGGAGAGGGCAGTGACGCACGCAGGCGTTTGGTCACATGCACTCATAACTTCATTTACCATTCCAGGGAATTGTCGTCTGCCGGGCTCACAGCAAACCAGCCACAAAGCAATTATGGGATTGCAATCTTCTGCCATCCCAATGATTGCAGGAGTGTACAGGAGGTATTGGAGCCGACAGCACAGGAGGAGAAAAAGATGTTATGAAATGCCAGGTGATTAGCAATTGTAACAGAAATGGGACAACTATGTAGACTGCTACTTCTGTCCCTCCATCTGGGTTTCTGTAAGGGTGTCCTTCTGTGAGAGCCCAGATCAGCTTAGAGAACACAGCAAACTTACAGGAACACTTCTTAACCCCGTATTTGCCTAGTGCCTCTGCATCATTACTAGGGACAAGAGGCACAGCAGGGACATTATCACCCTTATGAGACCCACACCAGACAACTGCCTGAACATACAGGCCTGACAACAGCAAAGAAAAAAACCCCACAGAATACAAGGTGTCACAACAGTGATCACCTGGAAGGGAAAAAAACAGAACAGAGGTTTCCCTGTGTCCTTGTCTATCCTGCCAAACACATCAGATGCACTCAGATCCTTCCAATCTTCAATCTTCAGCCATGATTTAGGCAGCTGCAGCACTAAGGCAATGCCTCCAGGCCCAGCACTATGATCTTACCCACTGTTACTAGACACAGCTGCTCTGTTTGTTGCTGAAGTGGTGAAAATCTATTGGGATTCATCCAAAAAATAGCCAGTAAACTTCAACTTTGCTAGTCATGGTGGCAGATGGCATGGGATGCATCTGAGTTTAAACTCATCTGAGTTTAGATGTTCAGAGGACAGTTGTGAGCTATGAACTTCAGAAAAAGTTACAGAGGGAAGCTAACATCACCCCACTAGGCTGGGGGTAAACATGTACTTTGGTAGTATAAGGGCTCAACACACCTTTTGGATTAACAGGAGAAAACAAAACATCAGTGCCCTGGTTTCAGGGCTGCATTACCTACCGATCTTCATTCCACTGAGCAGCACAGAAGATGTAAAAGCAATTTCAACACTTGAAATTCAGAGGTAGGATTTAACCCAGGACTCCTGCTGCTCTGTACTGTCCTCTTCCTTATCACCAAGGTGATTCTGCCAAAGCTCCCTGAGCTCTCTGGCCAACAACATAACATCAAGAGCTGGATCCAACCACTTCCAAACTGAAAATTCTACCCAGGCAAGGTCTCAGATGAGCACTGATCTGACACTAAAGCCACACTGAGTTCCTAACACTACTCCTGCCTAAGGTAATGAAGACTTCAGCTCCAGAGCACACATGTACTGTCCAGACAGCCTCACACTGAAGTCCAGAGCCAAAGTCAGAGTCCCCATGCACAGCAGTTCCATTAACCTGAGAATTCTGTAGCCATTCTTTCTTTATGGAGTACAGACATAAGGGGCTAAACCCAGGTGATTAAGAAACTGGTGTCTTGAACTTGGCACAGCCGTGTAAAACTCTGGCTCTCCATCCCCACACTTTTTTGCCAGCATGGGTTGAGCTGAGAGCCAAGGGCTCCTCTCTTCCAGAGGAGCTGGAGCTGATTTATTGCCTCATGTAGCTGTAATTAGCCCCTCCAGGAACAGAACTGACAGCCCAATATGTCTTTCAGCAAAAAAGAAGGATCCAATATCAGACCCATCCAGGTTTGTCTTATATTAAGGAAGTTCACTGTCCATGCTGTGATATTTCTGGATTGCTCTGGGGTCATAATTAGAGACAAGCTGATTGTATTTTCACCTCAGTGAGGTACATGAGCTTTTCAATTCATTATACTCAGGGCATTCAGCAGCCACTGGCTGATAGCCACCTTGGTCACTATTTCTGGGACCAAGCAGCATCATTATAAATATATGGAGTTCATAGCCAAAAGTGCCACTGGGGCTATTCCAGGACATGGGGTGAAAGCCACGGAGTTCATAAACCAAGAGAGCACAATGTGGTTTCAGTGGTGCTTTTTTGGTAAAGCTGCAAGATAATATATCCAGCTGAGGTCACATCTTCATGGAAATAAACAGTTTCACATGGCCTTGCATGACATTTGAGCCAATAACCAATGGCAAAGAATGGGCAGAACAACTGCAGCTGCTATCTTCTGCACAGAAATATGTGATATAGTCAATTTTAACACTTTCAATTTAGTGATCAGTTCTTTTGAATTGTCCTGGGAAACCCTAGGGAAAAAGTTTTAAAGCTTTCAATAATTCATTACTGTTTGTTAACAGTATTAATAACAATAACATAACAGTAATTAATGTTTTCTCCCGAAGGAAATAATTACAAAACAACTTCAAACTAAGATGTTATTTAGAACTGAAATTCAGTATTTTTGAAGAGAATAGACAGGTTTTTCTGATGATGTAAGCTCTCCTTTCTGTGTCTCTTTTACAAAGGAAGTTGAAATGGAAACCTGGAAGCAAACATTTTTCCCAACAACTTAAGCTCCATACTTCAACAGACAGAAGATGTGTAAAGCTGATTAGGGAAATAGTACAAAAACTAAAAACAGTGATAAAGCTTTATGGTCCATATGTACCTCCACCTGGAAAGGCCTTAAAAGCATCCCATAAAACCCCTAATCCTTCAGAAATCTGTAAGAGTTGGCTGTTATGATACCTCCTTCCAAAAACAGCACATAAAATTGTTTAGCTTACAAACGTGAACTTACTGTCAGTTCTGCTGATTATTCTGCCACAGGTATTGACAAACTCCTCTGATTCTAAGGCAAGATCCATCAGGAAGTGCAGAGTCCAGGAAGCCCTTGCCTGGCCTGGATGGTAAGGGAAATATTTGGTCCAATCCAGTTCAGCACTGCAATTTCAGAAAACTGGATTTTCTGCAAAATAGATCTGATTTTTAGGCATCTCCATTGCAAACAGAAGGGAGAAGAGGTGGATGCTCACCTTCAACGTTCCTGGCTGACAGACAGCAGCCCAAAATGTCCTGCCTTAAGCTGTGCTAGAACACTGACTTCCCCAGACTCCAAGGAGAGGGACTGTCCATAGGCAGGGAGGTCTCAGAAGATAAAGTCCTCACACATGTGAGGAGACAGGATGGAGACCCAAAGAGCAAGCACATCTGCTGGGTGCCATGGGCAGGCTCCAAGCCAAAGCCCAACTTACAGAACTGATGTGAAGGTACCAGGGAGGGACTGAAGTGGGAGATATCCACATACATGGTCCTAATTCTCTCTAAGCCAATTCCCCACCACAGCTGCTTCCAAGATCAGCTGGGGCTGCAGCAAGGACATGCTCTGTTTGGTTTGGATTACCAAATCACCATGCAGCTTCTGGGTAATAAAGCTGACTTCAGGAATACAAGAGCAGCAAGGCAGCTGCACACCAGCCCTACCTTTGAGATTACTGAGCATATATTAATGCTTGACATGAGCATAAATGCATTTCAGTGGTGGTGATGCCAGCTTTAACAGTGCTGAGATTCAGCGAGACTCTTCTGGATTCACTGCTCCTGAAAACCTTTAAATAAAAAAGAACCTGCCTGTGTTTTCATATATACAGCAGTATGTCTGTAACAGGCCATCCATCCAAAAATTCCCACTCTTTGGCTGACTCTCACAGAGCACTGCTTGCACTAGAGGATCCCCTTGCATGCAAAGCTCAGCATCAGCCCCAATGCCCTGGTCTCAATTTCACAGACAGCAGAGCACGAGGCTAAATTCTGCACTCAAATCTGCTGTCATCAACCTTAGGGTGGTGCCACAGAAGGGACAATTTAATGAAAACCAGTATTTTCTTACTATAAATAATTAAGATTTTAAACACACTCTGTTCTTTGTCTCTGTATACTGCCCACGGCTGTATGCTTTAGTATGTCAGGCTTGTCCTCACTATTTCTGGGAACCTTCTAATCAAAGGAGGTGGGAAATTCATCCCAAGTGCCTTTATTTTCCCTTTTTTAAAGAAACAAAAAGCCCCACGAAGTCTTGCTGTTCCTGGATGTTGATATTTTTTGAGAGGGAAATGCACTAAAAGCACCATTTAGGTCTGAGAGCCTGGAAAGCATGTTACTGAGAGATGAATCACACAAATAAAACTGACAGGTAAATCTAGATATCTGGCACTATGTTTAGTAGCAATGGAAGAGACATGTCTCAGCACAGAGCCACTTGTTTTAAGTATAACTCACAGTCACTTTTGAGATGGGGTGGATAATCTGACTTTTGAAGATACAATATAGCAATTTTAATAGCAGCTACTAACACAAGTGCCTCAAGGCTATATAATTTGTACCAATAAAGTAAATTGCCTTCTAAGTGGCAGGAAGAAAGTAAAAGGTAAATAAGCCATAAATGTTTGTTACTTTAGCATCCCCTTGAACCAATACCAAATTACTTCTTTAAACCTTTACTACTTCTTCAATAGTTAATATTCAAGGTCTAAAGACAGTTAAATAGGTCTTACACCATATAATCAGTATTATTTCCTTTGTTTTCAGTTCAGTAAGGCATTCAAGACTGGCCTTTGCCTACTGACCAAATGAGGCATTTACCTACAGCAGTGCAAATCAAGAACAGCTCCACGTACTTCATTTAAAATCTTGACTGGAAGAGGAGACTCAAGACAGTAATTTTTAAACTTCTCTGCCGATTCCCCCAGCACTTCTCATATTGCAACAAAATGGTTATAATTTGCAGTATGATATTTCTCCACTGGGGCACACTGATAGGAATAAAAACTCTAAAAATTAACAGATGACTTTGTCAATGCAATTATTTGATAATTATGGCACTGGTTAAAGGGCAGTCTCAGAATACCAGGAGCACTGGTCAATACTAAAAGGGAATATGAATTCAAGGCCAGAAAATATCTCAAAAGCTCGGATTCAGCCTTCAAAGAGATCAAATAAACTGGAAATATTATAAAAAGCAGGTCTTGCTGAAGAAGCTTATTCTACTGTCAACCCAGTTATGCTGCAATGGCTTGTTAGTATCAAATTAGGAAATCCAAGTCTCCCTTCATGTATAATTAACTTTTTTTCCCCTCCATTTACTAGAAGGTGCTGGATTCTACATTTTTCCTCATTTTGTTGGCATTACTGCTGTTCCCCTGTCACTTACAGTATGGTAGAGCCACTAGCATGTGTAAGACTGAATTGAGGGCTATTCTTAAGGGGCAGGGAAATGGACATTTCTGCATCACAGCAAGCATAGTGTGTGCAAAGATTCTCAAGCAGAGAATGAATTCATACTGTATGTCTTCTCCTTGAAAAAATTCAGAAAACTAAACTGAATCTCAAAATAATATCTATGGTGGAACAATAATTCTGGATGCATGGAATATTTTGGTGTTTGTTTCTTATCTAAATAAAGCCACTGCTGCAAAATATTCTTAAAATTTTCATACTCACTGAAGTGCCCCCCAAAATATATATTCAGGGCTACACATCAACAAAGAATGAAGCTCTGAGGACTGTCCTTCAAAGAAGAACTTTATTCCATCCTGCTCAATTTCATACAGGTTTGATCTTTCAAACTGCACAGACACCTGTAATTCCACTCCACCCCAAACAAACCACAGCCAAACCACCATGACCATCTCTGGATCCTGCTCTCCAATGCCCCAGGTAATGATAAACTGTTAGAAATGAGAAGAAAGTAGAGACCTGTGTGCCAATGAGAGGAGGAAGAGGCAAGGTCCAGGATCTGGAACCAGAGATTTCAAGCTCCTCAGCAGGCTCATGTCAGAGACCAACATCAACTGAAGATCCCTCAGGGTCTCTAGTTCCACGTTTGCTTGCGTAGTGACTATCACAACACTTAAGCACACCCATCCTACCAATAAACTTGTCTGCCTGGACTTGGAGAGAAAAATAAACAATGACAGCACTTTGTATTGGAGTAAGCACTGCTTACAACTCTCAGTGACCACATGGGCCTCAGTCTTCCTGAAGAGGCCTTCTTGCTTGTTGGCCTCTTTTGGAAATAGCATTAAATGCTAGGAAAGTCTTTTTGCATTAATAACACATGCTCAGTGACTGAGGAGGAAGGAAACTTTCCCTCATTATACCAGTAAGACATTCAGCACTTCTGGAGGATTTATGAAGAAAATCCAAGTAGCTCAATTCAGCAAATTAACCTTACCTACTGAAGGCTGATGGCAGATAAAGCCAGCCTTAAGCCAGCCTCCAGTGGGGGGGGATGAAACACAGAAGGAAGAAGCACAGCTCAAGGGAAAAAAAAAAAAAGACAGTTTTCCAAATTAGAAATGCTGTTCCATGCTTCCCTGATTTCTTGCTTTGCACATGCTATTAAAAATAGCAAGCAGAAACGCCTTACTTCTCCAAGTGCACATCCTGATGCACACACAGCCTCCCTCGGCCACGCGGCACGCCGCAGGACTGCTCCGGCGCTCCACGGAGCAGCCATCATCTCCAGCCACAAGATCTCTACTGAAACATGACGACACCATAAATGGTTTAATTCAATCTGAAGAAAAAAGCCATAGCTTTCAGTGTGCATCCCCACATAAGTATCAAATCATAAGGTTCATCCAAACCCGAGACCTGGGAGAAGAAACTCAATGAATTAGCCTGGTAATATGTAGTCTTATTGACTATAAGGCACACTTTAAAAAAAGCAGGGATATAGGAGTTATATTAAAAGGAAACATCCTTGTATCACTGACAGGAAAACAGTCAACTTTTTCTTCAATCATTTTAAGCATAACAGCATTACTAAAGTCTTTATACTTTGAGTGAAAGCATTAATTACTATACCCATCAGGAATATTTTTCATTGTCAAATTGCCTTTTACCATGCTAATAAACACCATGATTTGCATGTAAAAATTAATAATGTTACCTCATTTATAGGTCAAAACACAGAGACTAAAATAGTTTCTGCAATTCTCCCTAAATAACTAGCTCTTGCATATCAAGTTTTATGGCACATTAGAAATGAGTGCAATTCAGACAAGATTTGAATAGCTGAGTAGATAGAGAGGGAAAGATAAGAGCAAATAAGAAAAATCTTGCGGTAAAGCTGAGCCTTAAAAAAAAAAAAAAAAAAAAAGCTTACCAAAAAAATCACTTTTAAAAATTTCTGGACCGTGTGTGACCTAGGGATGAAACAGCTGTATGCAGGTGATTACTCAAAGTATCCACAGATTATGCCTTCAGCCACTCTGTGTCTAAATGGTACATCAGAACAACTGAATGCATTAAAAAAAACACTTTCAATTACTCTCACATTTCATTCAGTCTAAATGCAACATCCATGGCTCCTGTGTAACTTTTGGAAATGGGTCAAAGGATTTGGGCATTTCCATAAGAGCCTGATGACCAAGTCCTGCATCAATTTTTATAAGATTTAAGACCATTATTAGGGTCCTCTTCCCACCTTTGTTTAGTAACACAGTTGATTTGTTGGTATGGAGGACGGTGAGCACAGCCACTTACTTTTCCCCCTTAATTACCGGCTTGAGCACGTTAGAAGCCTATTAGAGCACAGATACTTTCTGGGGGACCATATCTACTTCCCTCAGCATCAGATAGGCTTGGGTCACCCTTCTCATCCAGAAGTTGCAGATGCCCACCCACAGTATTTCAGCAGCTACCAAATGATGGTTAATAAAGGCACTGGACTGCTACCAGCTCTTCTAGGTGGCAGCAAATAGCCAAGGTTGGCTCATTTGGCAAGAACCACACAGCAACCCAAGCTCTTATCTTTGAGCCCTCGCAGGACAGTCATATTTGCGTTGAGTTTAATGTGATTTCTAAAGCAACAGGAACAGACATTTCTCTCCCTTTCTGAAATGCATTAAAGAAAAGCAAGACTGCAGAGTTAACTCAGTGCCTGACATTCCCCTCCTCTTTTAGTGGAGACTGAGTCTGAAGCACAGCACCAAAGTAATCTTTCACAGCACCCCACTCCAGCCTCAGAGATAAGGTGCTAAGGTCAGGCAATCAAAGTGTTCCCCTGCTATACAGAAAGCTGGTAACTACATTGAAATGCACAATTGCATGGGAAAGATAGAAAAAAAAAAAAACACAACAAAAAAAACACATTAGACCATTTATTTACCTCCCCAAACATGCTTCTCCCCTGCAAACTTCAAGCAGCCAGTTTGAGAACTGCTGGCCTCAGTAACATGCCTTGGATCTCACACAGCACATCTCTGTGAAAGGCTGAGAACATGGAGCTGCCTCCTCGGTGGAAATGCACTGCTCAAAGAAGCCTTTGAGTATTCCCCGATGAAGAAAACCATTTTGGAACAAAAGTAACCATTGCCACTATTTTGTTTTCAGCACAAGCAAGCACTTAAGATGGCTTGTGTGACCCAGACTTTCCCAAAGCAATCTGCACTACTCCAACACACGTGTGACAGTACGTGCTGCAGACTCGCTCTAACAAACACAGGACATGTGAGGAAGGTGTATTATGGTATACAGTTGGATGTGAGCATCTCAGACAGCTTCAGGACATGAACTATTTCTGGGATCTTTAAGATCTTTCCTTTGATTGTTGAAGAAGCCACAGAGGTGGGAACAGCGCACAGTAACCTCTAGAACTGCATGTTCTCACTCGCCACCCTCTCTCACCTTGTCCACAAAGTCTGTCTTCAATCCTAACATTCACTGGCTCTTGTTGGGTTATGATCACAAGTTCTTCAAGGTGAAGATTCTGTCCTTTACAGGCATAGCATGCAGGCAGCTGCACAAAGGAAGCAGGTCCATAATGCTGGGGCTGGCCAAGGAGGCTTTGGAGCACCTCTGGTGGGACAAGACACTCTGCCCATTCCTGTTTGCCAGTCCCAGGAAGTGGAACTCCATGCCCTGAGTAAATGGGATCTTACTGATTAAGGCTTTCCACTTAAGGGCCTGAACATCCCATGTCTATGAACAGCAGCATTGTGGCTTTTCTACAGAGTAAAAATCCTGCTCCCAGCTTTGTGACTGGGAAGAGAACATGACTCAGGTAGCACTACTGTGGCAGCATCTGCCTAGGACAGTCACACTGCAGAGATGTCCTCTGCAGACACCTCCTCAGAGCCCTGCTGCTTTGGGACCCTGAGCAGAAGAGAGCTGTAAGGCCAGGTTGGTTCCCTGGTTTCTCCTACACAGCCTTCTGAGCATGAGGATTAGGATCCTGTAGGAAGACCTACTGCATGGAAACTGTCTCTCCAACAGGGCAGACCATGGCTCAGGGGACTGCCAAGAGCATCTCCATATCTCAGCTACCATGCCTTAGCTTTGCCATCCCCACAGACCAGCTGACAAGAAAAGTCCTGCTGTATTTCCCAGCTAACAGCATGCATCCTCTGCTGAAAGCAGCCTGTCCTACACCCAGGCAGTGACACCACCCCAGAGCCACCAGCACCCAGCACTGACCTGCAGGGATAGCAGAGAGCACCAAAAATTGGCTGGGCCCTGAGGAAGGTCCAGTCAGGCAGCCTGCCCCCATACAACATTGACACACCAAGACCCCAATCCCCACCTCCAGCAAGATAAAAGTAGAAATCTGTCTTTCCTAGCAGTGAGGGAGAAAGTGATTTCTGTGGTTTTCAGGAGTACAGAAAAGGATATCACACCTTCAGAGGAAGGGAGTTCTCCCTGCAGCAAGGCTAGCCTGCAGTCCCTCTCTACTCCCTCCAGAAGCCCAGGGATCCATTCCACACTGTGCAGCTTAACTCTTGTTCAGTTGATTTCTTTTCCAGCCTCTGAGTCTGAACATCACTGCATGACGTTCCTTCCTCTGCTAAGCATCTTTCTAACTGTGACTGAAGAATCTGGCAAATGACCAAGTATTCTTTAACCTCCACATTAACTATTGTTAGCTTTGGCAAAGCCCAGCTCCCGGGATGCCTGGTGTGGTATCGCTTACTGCTGCAGCCTACAGGAACTGCTGTAGTGGCGAGATTCAGAGAACAGGGATCAGGTAGCAGATGCAAAACAGAGCTCTCACCCACAGTGCCCTCCATCCCCTCACTGCCTAATGAGCTTTGGGAACAACTACAACTTTTAAGCTCCTTACTTCTGCAAAAGGTTTGGAGACAGTGAATGTGCAGAACAGAGTTAAGCCAGAGAAGCTGTAAGTTAGATGAGGCCAAATGCTACTTTTAGATCACCAAGATGGGTTGGTAACATTGCAGCTCCACAGTGTGTTATTTATCTTCTAGGCATGCTGAGGAGATAGAGATGTTTGGCTCGAGCCAGCTTTGTCTGCTGGAAGATGGCACAGGCTGCACCACCTCCTCAACCCTCAACAGAACCATCTTGGCTACAGCTACAGCCCTAACAGTAAAGTCCTTAGTCCCACATCCCACTGCACAAAAACTAGGATATATCTTTCTCCCCTCATTCTCATGAATAAGTCCAACCAGTGAAATCAGTTATGGCTGCTCTGAGCAGTGCCAGAGATGGTTCTTTAGCTCATTTTCTACAGCAGACTGCAGGCTTTGCAAAGCACCAGCTCCAGCCATATTCAGACAACCAAGTTCTACTGATGGCAAATCTTATGCAGAAATGTCCACAGCATTCATCAGGGATAGCTGAATTCAGGGACCAGACGGCAGGTTTTCTTAAACAGACTTCATGTTGCTTAATATAGCACACACTCTTC
The DNA here is from genome assembly GCF_001522545.3 of Parus major. Taxonomy (NCBI): domain Eukaryota; kingdom Metazoa; phylum Chordata; class Aves; order Passeriformes; family Paridae; genus Parus; species Parus major. The sequence goes on along the minus strand of NC_031778.1, from coordinate 13,628,978 downwards.
CCCAGTATCTGCACAACACTGAGCTGGAGATGTTCTGAGATTTGCACTGAGGAAGACTAAGGGGTGGGAGAAAGGCTGCAGGAGGAAGCATTTAAAAAGCAAGAGATGACTTTGGAGAAACATCATCTGCAAGCAACAATCTCCTAACAGAGGACTCCCAAAGCAGAGGCCTGGTTAGTAATGAAAACAAAATATAAACCAGTGCCTAGTCAGGAAATGCAGTTGCAAATCCATCCAGGATTAGTCTCAAAAGCTGAAGATGTGAAGAGTTTAGTCTGGCTCACACCTTTCCTCTGGGGAGATGTCCTGCATTGTGCCTCACCGTACACCTACAGGAAACTTCTCCGTGAGACCCGTGCACCACAGGCCTTCTCACGCCACTCCAACACGATCCAAGTTACAAAAATTACTTCAGTGCCGACACAACTGGATCTCTGCTGTGAGAAGACTTCCTTTGCCTTCTCATTTCTTCACTGAGATGCCAAAGTTCCTTGTGTATTTCCTTTAAGGTCATCCCTGCTTTGGACTTGTCCCATTTTGGTACCTTGATTTTTGCTGGGTTTGCTCTCCACAGCTGGTTTTTTTACATAGATAGAGGAAATGCAGAGAGTATTTGTCCCCTTCCTCTACCCCATGAAGGAAAATCTCTAGTAACAGCAAACTGCTCAGAATTTTCTTGCATAAAAACAAGCAGCAACTCTTGTGCTTGCCTTCTTCCTACCATCCCTTCCACCAAAGTCAAGCACCTGGAAACATGGACTGCTGTGGAGCCCATCTCACAGCTAATAAACACAAGTACCAGCAGCCCCAAAATTTGCCTCATCAGACGCTCACTGCCAATTCAGGCAGCAACTACAGCTTAACAGTTACTGTTTGCAAAGGATATGAGCTGGGAAACCCACCTTCTGGAGGAGCTTTTACCACCAGCTACCTGGACCCTTGTTTTATTGCAGATGTTCCCTTCCTGCTCCCTGCAAAACTCCTCCAGCTACACGAGCTCCAGCTGAAGTTCCATGGAGAGACCTTTTGCCTGCCCGTGTAGTGCACAGCAAGGCACACAGTGTGTTATACTAAAGTCACAGTCCATTTGTTTAGCATCAAGACAAGTACCAGCAGGACATTCAAAAGGCAAAGGTGGCCCATCTCAGCTTAACTGTGAAAACAGCATGGATAGTAAAAAAATTATCTTTAAGGCTAACATGACTGCTGTGAGCTTTTTAATTTAAATCAAGTCTTCGCAGATACGCTTTCCTAAGAGGTACTTACCTGTCCCCAAGTCCTGGTATTTCTATTGATCACTGCCCACAAGAAACTGCACTTTATAGGACATACTGCCTCCTTATGATTGAAATAGCTTCCTTCCTTAATCAGCATATAATCAGGTATTCCCACACAGGAGAACTATAGCCCTGATTGACAAGATAGTTACAAAAATAAACCTGGGGTTTAAATATAGCTTGCTCGTCTCCCTGGAAGGTATGTAGTATTGTGTTATACAAGTCTACCATAATTTTCCTTGAATTAATATAGTCCATATTGCCCCACTGCTTTGGTCGCTATCAATTAAACTGCTCGCAGATTTGTGCTGTACAGGAGAGCTGGCAGCTACGTTGGGTGGGAATGGCAACTCGCCTTCCCTCTGCATGGACTCACCATCAGTATTTCACTGGCAATTAACGCGTACGGGTTTTGAGTTCACGTACCAGTTGAATGTGTGATTTCCAATGCAATCGTAGAGGTGGATAGGTAAATAAGCGTGCAGGATCACACAGCTATGTATGGAAACAAAATGCATACGCTTAACCTGAAGGGATATACGTGGATGAGATATGTCCGTATGCAAACACACAAGCTATCCAGGCAAGATTTAATTATCTCCTCTTTCTAGGGTGGACAGTTCAATAGCACAATACTCATTGCATTTCTTCAAATTTATCGGGATGTTCTGATGTATTAAATATGCGATGTAACGAGGGCAGAGCTCTATAGCCCTGATCTCGTTTCAGAAAAAAAGAAAAATTAGATTTATTTTTTTTAAAACCCATTCTAATCATAAAATGCTTTTCATCTGTTAAAAAACTCCCCATTGCTGACCGGCTAAAAAAAAAAAACATGGGACAGACCTCGTATTTATTATGCAAATCCTTAGCATTAAGAAAACAAATCACCAACTAACATCTGTCTCGCCCTAAAGGAAAATAAATTAAAAAAAACCAGCCACCCTTCCCCTGGCTCCCTGCGCAGCGGGCCGAGCACCCCGCGGGATCGGCAGGGACGCGCCTCCCGCCCGCTCCCCGCCGGTGCTGCAATGTCCCCAGCACAGCGGCAGCCTCGGCCGCCCGGCCCCGCACCAGCCCGGCCACTGCGGTCCTTTCGCCGCCGCCCCCCCGCGCCCGACCCACCTTTCCCTTCCATCGCGGAGCCTTGCGAGCGCCGGCAAGTTGCGGGAAGACGCGCACCCTCCTCAGCCGAGAGCCCGGCGGGCAGAGCCGGCCGCCGCTGCCTCGCTCCGCGGTGGGGACGGCGCTGTCACAGCCCCGGAGCTGCAAGCAAGCAAGCGGCGGGGGGGACGGCGTGAGCGGCCGGGCCCCCCGCAGCCCCCGCGGCGCGGGGCGCGGAGCGGGGCGGGGGGAGCGCGTTACCTGGCGCCGGCGGGAGCTGTCCCTGGCCGAGCGGTGCTGCGGGGGCGAGTGGCTCCGCGGCCCCGCGCTCCGGCACCGCCCGCATGCGCGCCCCGCCCGCGCCCCGCCCCCGCACCGCGGCAGCGCCGGGCCCGGCTGCGGGATCCGCGCAGCGAGCGCCGCACACGGACCGCGGCTCCGGACGGCGGCAGCGCCCCGCGGGCACGGACGGCGCCCCCCCCAGCCGGGTTCGGGACCCCGCAGCCGTGCGCCGCACGGCCCCGCTGCTGCGGGAGCGCGGCCGGTCCCGCAGGTGCCCCGCAAAGCCCCGGAGCACAACTCCCACGCCGGGCGGGTCGGGGAGATCGCTCCGCTCGCCCCCAGCCTCCCCGGAGCATCCTGCGCGCCTGGCTGAGCCCGCGCACCTGCAGACTCGGACAGGAGCTCTCAGGAGATGCCCTGTCTCAGGTTCAGGCCTTCCCTGGATATGTTGTTTCAAGATTAATTATGCTGATTCATAAAACATCCACCTCATGGCTAGTTTATGCTTTTCCACCTTTGCATCCAGCCACTGGATTTCACTCCTGGATTTCACTCATCCTCTAACTCGTTAATAAAATAAGCAGTCCCCTACTAATAAGAAGTTGGTAAAACATTCATACCAGGATCAAGTCACTTTTTTTTGGAGAACAAAGACTTCATCCCAGTTAGAAAGTTTCTCCACACTGGAATTACCTCTTGAGCTTTTTTCATATTTTTAATTTTGGTGCAGTGGGGATGGTAAAACCCAGTTCTGTGTTTATTTTTACAATTTGTGCTACTGAAAAAGCTCACGGCATCCACTGTGCTGGGAGCTGCACAAATAGAGGATAGATGGCTCCAGAACGATATAAGTTTCTAAATACAGGAACAGTAACTCCTCTCTTTTACTGTTGCTTTATACATCCTGGTGTTCATATCTTCCCTTCTTACCTAGGACTGGCAAAACACTCACTAATTAAATGATCTCTCAATCTTTTCATTCTAAGCTACTGCAAACCATCCTGCAAACACTACCTATGGGCATTCACATCCCAAAGCCAAACCCTGCATTTGGTTATGGAGGTGAACACTGCACACATCATTCCACCTTAGCACATGGTCCAGGCAGCTCAGAACAACACCTGCTGCCACCCCACAAGGTGCCAGGGAACTTAAGTTAGAGATGGTCTATTACTGCAAAAAAATCAACTGGAAACAGCTCAGGATGAAGACCCAGCACATGAAATCCACACTTTAGCTGGCTCCTATCCATTTATTAGGTCCCACACTATTGTAAAGAATGACATTAGGATTTTTTTTAGTTTCAGGACTGAATAGTCAGGTACTGTAGGCAAGCTGTGAGTCAAACTGTGCTATAGAGAACTGATGAAGCAGACTGAAACTGAAGAAGCAACAGACATTTACTTTGACCTTCTAGTCAAATCATCAATTCTTTCTTTGACTGATGAGGTATCCTATTTCCCTGTTGCTATATCTTTGCCCACCATCAGTGCCAAACTGACTCGACTACACTTCCAGGGTCAATCTGTGTGCTTTTTCTGAAAAGCAATGAAACAATGACTCATTCAAGGTCTATTAGTCCTCACTAATGTTACAAAACACAATCACATTATACACAAGAGTGCTCCACAACTCCTCAGCCAGATTTTTATAACTCTTGGACTCAAGTTATCAACTCCCACAGATTAAAATCAGGCAAAATCTCAAAGGACATTAAAGTTCCTGGCATCCAAGTTCAAGAACAGCTTTTAACAGAAAGAAGGCAAAGAAACACCCAAACTTTTTACAGCCAGGCTGTTTACCAAGAACACAATCTGAGGCATCATTTGTAATAGCAGGCACTGGACCAATGAACTAAGAGCCTCATTTCAAAGCTGTGCACTCCCTGGAAAGCTTACAGCCATCAATAACTCAGCTTCACAGAAAAAGCTGGGAAACAGTTCCTAGCTGAAGGCATTAAGCTGAGCCCCATAGCCATGAGACTTTATGAAGACCAATTATAGGAAATGTATTTTTCCAGTGTCATGACAGGATCAGCCATAATATGCTCTCCACTGGCAAAGGTAGGTTGAAGTTTGGGGTTTTTGTGGAGGTCCAAAGGAAGGGGGAGTCAAAGTTCAAAGGTCTCACTCTTGGAAAGCAAGGAAAAATTAACTTTTTGTTGTTGTTTTGCTTTTGAGATGTGAAGCATTTCTTCCTTTGAGGTAACAGAGGGTAGATACATAGATCAAACACCCAAACCCACTAATCCACACATTCAGTTTTCAGTTACAGTTTATCAGAGCTTTCTGGGTCACATCTGGGGCATCACAATTTCTTTTCAAAATCACAAAACCATCACAAGACCTTAAGATTCATGTTCTTAAAAAGCCAGCTTGAGGAGAGAAGTCCCTCCCTTTGCTCCTTCAAGGCTTCTCTCCTCAATGCAAAGAAGCAAATAGAAGGGAATAAATCCAGTGAATAGTTCCCCTCCCTTGCCATTTACAGGTCATCTTTCAAATTACTTATCAGTAGAAAGAAATATAATATTGCCTGTGCTCTATTTTACATTAAAGCACATCCTGCATTAAAGTACCAAGCAAGCTGGACCAGCTCAAGTTAGCCCACTGTTTCGCCTTTAGTCCCTCAGGAGAGTCTGAGCCTACTCTGGATTTACAAGTATCCAGCATCAAATAACACCACACACACTAATGGCATCTCAGTAGTGCATCAGGTTCTTCCCCAAAGCACAGCAAGAGAAAGCATTGCAGCACTCAGGAGGTGCAGATGTGCTGAGCCTGGAATCCTTCCTACTCACACCCTTTAGCCAAGATGAAAAAAGAGCCTTTGAAGCACCTCTCTGCTGTATTAAAGTCCACAGGGTTGCCAGGGTTGCTTCCTCCATGTTTTGCTCCTCCAAGCTTTGGGAGTAAGCTGGAATCACAATACAATTAAGAAAGTGTCTCAATCCAACCTGTACAGACTGTGCTCTCCCAAAATCCCTCAGCATATCCTTGGCCCCTGTCATGGCAAAGAGATGGGTATTTGGGAAAGGCAGAGTTATTCCCTCTTGATGTTAGTCCCGAGTGGTTTTTTACAGAGCTGCAAACACTGGGCTTCTTCATGGCCACCTGCACTGTTGTTTGATCAGCAGGGCTTTTGCTCAGCCCTGCTGAAGACCTGCTCACTCCACCAGACTGACTCGCCCTGAGCAGCAGAGAGCTGTCCCCTCTTCCCAGGGGTGGCAGGACAACATGTAAGGTCCTACTGGTGGAGGCAAGGATCTCCCTGACAGAGCTCAGCCTGTACAGGTGAGAGGACACAGCAAGGGCTCAGCTTGGCTGCTCTTACAGAGTGCTCCAGACAGAAACAGAAATGTTTCCTGGGCCTTCAGCTGTCAAGGAACCTGTTGCTTCCTACCTTGATGGTGGATGCTGGGCAGAGCCCACTGCCTTCCCCTGTACCTTTCCATAAGCTGCTGGCTTTGAAACAGCCCTGACCACAGTCAGGATAAAGCCAAGTGGCCGTTTTGGCACTGCTGCAGACTGTAAGCCCACATGGTGATCATACATGGTCTCCCAGCTGCTGCTGCTCCTGCCCATCTGCTACCTGGCACAGAGCCTCCTTCTCTAAGAGGAAACCTCCATTCACGAGGGCAGAGACACCAGCCAGCCTGCAAAGTTGTGCACATAGCCACACATTCTGCCATGCCTACATGGGGCACTTCTGCATGAGGCTGGACGTGCCAGGAGGGAGCAGATTGCCAGTGGTGGGGTATCATCTGCCCAGTGACGGTTTCTGGTGATAACCTTCCAAAATAGAAACAAAGTCAGGCAAAGAGGCACCATCTCAAGGGCCAGGGAACCTACTGGCTTCTATACCAAGCTGTGCACAAAAGCCACAAGGCAACTTCACTTTCATTTCAAAAGAGTGCAGATTGAGATGCCAAGGTTCCCAATTCCTGTTCCCAAACTGCCCAGAAGCAAACTTCAGCACCCAGGTAAGAGTTCCCAGCCAGAGAGAGAGTCGCTCTCACTTCAAGCAACAGAATAACATTTGCCCTACACAAAGTTTAAAGACAATGTTTCTTGAAGACTGTGAACAACTCAGTTGAAAAGGAACTACACTGAGTTCTGGCCAAGGAGAAGTAACTACTAACTTGGAGGTTCAGTGTGGGTGTAACCTCAAAGCCAGCTGAAATGGGGAGCAAGACTCAGCTAAGTGCTTCTGGAAGTCCTTTTTTGACCTCTGAAGCATCTATCCAAAACCACCAATGGGCACTGTTAGCTAGCTGCCATCATTAGCCAGCAGAGGAGATTCCTTAAGGACAGAGAAAGAAAACAGTTCTGTACCACACCATGCTCAGAAGATGTCCACGTGCCATGAGCTGTGCTCAGATAAGCACAAGCCAGAGCAGCAGGTTCCAAGAAAGTAGGCCATGACACAGCAGCAGCAGAAGGACCTCTAGCACTACTGAGAAAGCAAAGAATACAGTGGGGGGCAAAGAGGAGTAAACAAAGACCAGAAGTTTTTAATAATATAGGTAGAGTAAAATACAAAAAACATTTCTACAAGCTGTAATCCATCACCCTGAGAACGATGCTGAACACAGCTTCTGAATATGAGCAAAACACAAATGATTACTACATCATCAGCTGCTGTCACCACCTTACATCACCCAAATAGTTGCTAGAAGCAGAGGAAGTGCAGTAGAAGCTGATGTGTGAAATAAAGACCAAAGTAAAGCCACAACCTTTGAGCTAGCTCAGAGTTTAATTACATAAAATTATTGATTAAATGTTGTTGAGATTAATCAGTCAGTATTATAGTAATAAAGAAAAAGATACTAATGCCACAGAAGTACCAAAAAAATAAGAGAGAGATTTTGCAATTACTTGCTAAGTCTAAAACTACTATGGAAGACAGTCATGGATAGGGGAGCCATCCTGTCACCGACACAGAGGAAGTTCCTTCTGAGCACCACCTTTCTTCTGCTGCTATTCGTCACAAACATCCACATATACCCATTCACACTAATAAGAGTATTGATGTTGATTTTAATGGTAGTTAGATCTGACACAGAAAGCTCAACTCCCAATTTTAGTTTTCTGTGAGATTCTGAACGCCCCAAGCTCACCAAAATCTATGGAAGGTTGAAGTTGTTCTCAGTCCTTGCAGAAAAATGCTTTGTGTTTTCAGGGCTAACTCTCAGACCCTGTGAGCCCCAGCCCAGGCTTCTGGTAACTCAGAGTAGTAAATAACTTTGTCAGCTCCTTGACCAGGCGGGGAAAGGGAGGAAGGTGTCTGAAGTCAGGTTGTTCCACCATTGTAAAAGTTAAAGAATTTCATGTTACTAGATAAAACATGAAAATTAGCTGCTGAATGGAGCTCCTTAAGTTCTAGTCCCATTTTGACTTGATTAGAAAAGGTAATTGCAGGTATTTGGAATTTACACAAGGTAAAAAACCTTTACAGGGGAGAGGCAGGAAAGAGCTTCCTGCTGACAGTTCAGCCCTCCTAAGAGCCAGGTGCTTGAATGCTTGCACTATTCACCTTAAAATCCTATTTGCCTATGTCTATTTCCTACAATACAAAAAATAAAAATCTATTAGCTCATCGCTAATCTACAGCCATCAGCACTGAGTAGCATGCACACTCTTCATCTGCTATTTCAAGAAATCATGGCAAGCTGACCTCTGCCAAGGCCCAGAAAGCAATTTCTTTGCCTTATTTATAAGAGCCATTTCTAGAGTACAGGTCTCTGGCCTCAGCCACCACAGTCCTGAGATACCCGCTAAGGTGGCTATTCAATGCCACCTAACAACCCCCAAAATCCTAAGCATGTGTCAGACTGCTCCAGTGAGCCTGATGTAAGGGACAGCAGAGCCTTGAGCATAAGGAGTCATCTCCTATCCAGCTCCAGCATCATTTTCCATTTGTCTGTGTTTACCCTGTTCATTTTAATGCTGTGTTTTCCAGAATGTTAGAAAATAACAAATGCAATAAAACACGCAGAGCCAGGACTATTATCATCAGTGTATTCATAGTACAGCTTTTCCATGCCTCAGGGACTTGGATGTCTGTGATATTTCAGGCTGAAACTCAGTTTGTTCAAATACAAGAGACAGATGAGCACTGCTTGATACCAGCACCACTGGCAGCCTTTTGACTGGACCAGTTCAGAGCTTAAACTCCTCTTGGCCTGTGTCATGAAAAATAGTGAGAAATTAAATTCAAACAAAAGTGAGATGTGCAATAGAAAAGGCAAAGAGGGGTGAAGAAGGGAAAGTGACAAAAGCAGAGGGCAATCCTAAATGAACAAACTTTCACCTAAACAAGAAGAGTCCTCAGGAGTGAAGCTCTTCACTGGGGAGTTCAGCTGCCTCCCCCAGCTGTACAACCAAACCTCATGCCTTTAACCCAAGCCTTGCAAAGCATGACTGCTTAGAGGAGTACAACTCTCCTTTCTAAACATTGCAGCAGCACTTTCAAAGTAACAGTTAAGTATAAATGTAGAAAATAGTGGAGACTCAAAAAATTATCTGGAATTGCTCTCAGTGTAGCCAGCAAGTTACTTCAATCCTGTTCATTCTACAGCAGTTCCCCATCTCTGCTCTGTTGCAGACTTTTCAGCAAAGGATGAAGCAAGACTGAAATCATGGGCAGCATTTGTAACCTGCTGCCTGTTAGATGTTCAAACAGACTGCAGCAAGTGCAGCCATGAGTCAGAAGAGCCACATACTCCTGGGAAGAATCTTCCTTTATTCTACACATGTCAAGTATGAGAGGCTGGTTTTCCCATCAAGGAGAGATGTCCAAGCTGTGTTTGAGAGGCATTTTCAAGAACCAAGTCCTGAAAGCACTCAACACCTAAGTGAGATCAGAAAGGCTCCTGTTTCTCTGCCCATCTTCCACCCTCGCCTCTGAAGAGCCTGCTGTGGCCCAGAAGCCCTGGAATAGCAGAGTTTTTCAGCTGTCAGTGCTACACACACCTGCCATGCAGACCAGAGCTGGCCATAACAGCTAAGCCAGCTAAGAGGCTGTCCAGGAGCACAGTCCTGCTGCTGCCCATCCCAGCCATGCCCAAAGCTGATCTCCTTTGGCTCCAGGAGGGTCTGAATGGACTCAATATTGGGCTTTCCCAGAATCTCGTTTTCTAATGCACAAAAACCTAGCCTTTTCTGTCCAGCGTTTCATAGTTTACTGATGAGGAAAAAGTGTATGTTTCTTAGTCAAAGTGGTTACCCTTTAAAACTTAAATATCAGAACCAAGCAGCAGCTTCAACAAGCAGTGCTAAGAGGACATTCCTCTCTTGTCAGAGGACCAGCTGCACAGATACTGAATGGTGAGAAAAAGAAAACAGCAATCCCTTGGGCACGTTTACAGTATTTGCTGCATTAGAGGTCACGTTTGTAGAACACCAACTCCAAGAGATATTTCTTCTGGGCTAGGGAAGGGATCACCTTGAAATCAACACTCAGCATAAACTGAAGAAGCCTGGGATGACTCTCACCAAGAAGGAAAAACTGTGTCAGTAAGAGAAAAAGGTGCCAGCAAAGGTTTATGTGGTGTGGGAGAAGTATGCATTAAAATAGCTGTGACCTGAGAATCCAGTGCCATATTCAAGCTAAGTGACATGCACATTGAGGGCCTTACAGCAATGCCAGTTGTAACTGGAAAAGCAGGGATTGACTGAAGGTGAGGGGACACTGAAAAGCTCTGATTGAAGCAAACACCTGGATCTGCACAGAGATCTTCCAGATCTTCCTCTCTCCTCCTGTTCTCATACTGAGGAGAGGGGGCAAGGCAACCCCAAAGGCAATTTACTGCTTGGATTAGATCAGTCAAATAAGATGTAAAGGGAGGAGAGAAAGAGCCCAAGGACGGAGTGATATAGGACACATGAACAAATTTAGATTGGAAAAGGCCAAAGGGAAAAACAGCATCCTCCAAGGAACTTTGTGAATAACAGTCTAGGGAGAGAAGGGGAGAACAGAGGAGTAACATCCCAAGTGATAAGAGTAAGGACATGAGAGGAAAGAAGGGCTGCCTGATGAAGGCACTTTGCAAGTCAAGGTGCAGTATTTAGAGAAACATGTGGGGGCTTGAATAGCAAGTTTGTTTTTTAAGGAAAAGCTGCCAGAAGAGAGGGTGGGCTGAAGGGAAAGAATAACAGCATGGATAGGAATAGATATAAGGAGTCTGGAAGATCGAAGAAGGTGCTGGTGCTCACATCCAAGAGACAAGGAGAGGAAAGAAGATCATATCATCTTGCATTTCTTTTTAAATGTAGAAGTAGAAAAGATTTTGGTCAGAAAAATAAATGAAGGCAGAGGAGGAAGGTTTGGACTGACTCGAAGTGGCAGGAAGCCAGCTGTGGCTGAATCCCACACCAACAAGAAAGCTAGAGAAGGAAAGCTATTTAGTCAGCAAGATGGCAAAACTGAAAAAGTTTAGCACATTCAGCATGGCAAAATGGTTTGAGACCCTCCAAGTAACAAGAGTAGAAGCCCAGGTTAGAGTGCACAAGGACTGGGAATCAACAAGTGCCACACTTGTGATGTGGAGAAGACAAGAGGTTCAGGATGAGTGGAGATCAGCAAACAAGAGAGCCGACAGCAAGGAAACAAGAAGATGCAATGTTGAGGCTGAGAGCACTGGAAACACCAAGTGATGGGATGTGCAGCCAAGTGGGGGCAGGGGAAACAAAAAAAAAAAGTCAGCTAGTGGGAAAAGCAGTAAAACAATGGAATTGTTTTCCTGGGGAAGATCCTGTCAGGATCAAGAAAGCACTAAAAGCATTTGCTGGAAACAATGCTTGATCCTGAAGATTTCTCACATCATGATTAGGTCAACAACAAAATAACACCCTCAGTGCAGGGGTCAGAGCTCCACTCTAAGGTGCCAGCCCCGGGTAGGAGTGAGGCTGAACTGAAACTCCCCGGGCCAGTGTGTGCAGCTCCTTCCCGAGCTGCGAGCTCCAGCCAAGCAGTCTCCCCCGTTCCCCGGCTGCAGCCCTCCTACGTGCACGAAGCGCTGCAATTCTGGCATCTGCACAAAGACACGAGCCACGTTTGCCACATGAAGGGAAAGCTCATCTCCCTGCCCGCTGCCACCTGCTATTCCCTCCTTCCCGCGGCACCCATTCTCTCCTGCTTGGTTTTATTCCCCACTCCTCCTCCCCCTGCACTTTGCACCGAGACACAGCAGAGCGGCCCGGGGGGGATCCCGCAGCACCCCGGATCCCGGGGGGGATATCCCGGGTCCCGGGGGGG
>NC_031778.1:13588397-13616528 GCF_001522545.3 Parus major | reverse complement strand
GCGCGCGGTGCCGCCCTCTGCCGGCGGGATCGGGAATTCCCGGATTCCGCACCTGTGAGCATCACGCTCCCCTCAACAGCCCTCGAGCGGCCGCGGGGCTGCACAGGACACAGGGCTGATAGCTTTCCGAGCGCTGTAAATGCATATTGGCATTTCTCAAATGCCTTTCCGATAAATCACATACAGGCAGTGCAGATTGTGACGCTCAGCTGCGCATGGAGCTGCTCCAGGCACGCCCATTATCCCAAATCCTATGGTACAATTATCCCTGAGAAAGACTCTGCTTAGCTACTAGAACCAGGTTCATTCAGCACTTGGAGAAAGTTGCCTGTTTATTCTCCCTTTTCCGATTCTTATTCCCATGTGTACACATTTAGGTGGCTCTCAAAATAATTCATTTCTGGTTGGGGGACCTAAATAAACTGTGTTCCAGTTCCTCTGTAGGACCTGGTGCTCCAGGTGTCAGGAACCTAAATCCCTGCCTTTTGGCCCAAATTCAGTAACAAGTATACAGTACCCCTTTTAGACACTACTAACAACACGTGCCCAAGGCAGCTTGCATGGGAGAGCCTTTGCCAGAGATGGGATCAGGACATGGATCACTTCACCCAGCTCTCGTGTAGCATTAGGCAAGGAGTCCTGCCTCAGGTGAAACCATCTGCTTCTGTTACTGGACTGGATCATTCTCTTTATCATCCCAATTCATTTAAGTTGGCATCATATAACAGCTTCCTCACACGTGCACTTAGGGAGAATTCAAAGAATGCAAATGCAGGAATCTCCGTAGACCCCAAACTACTTGATAACCAGCTTCTCACTTACAAACTGTGAGAAACACCAGAAGACTGCATTGCAATGCCAGTGCCAACAGAGCACAACCACACACACTTATTTATTTAAATGCATTACAGATATTGCCACAAACAAGGAGTTGCAAGTGCTACAGATGCACGAGGGGGCAATCACCCATTATTTCTGCCTGATCCTGGCCTTGCAATCCCCATCCTGATTAAATTACTAAGGGTAGGATTATCAGTAGGATAATCAGATGCAGTGTCTAATCTGGATAACCCAGCATTACTGGGCCTCACGACACAGGATTTCACTGACCACCCAGCCAGGGCATTCCAGAGCATTACATCTCATTTTCACCACTTAAAGGATTCAAACACCCTAGACACTTGTGCAGAGGGGAAAGCTAAGGAACAGAATCACAGTTTCAGTCAAACGCAGCAGTGTTTGCATCACTGCTGCATTTCCAAGAACTCCCAGAAGCAGCACAACCAGGATTTCAGAGCAACCACTTATCTGAACACCTCACTGTGTATTTACAGGCTTCAGAATCTACACCTTTGGGTTTTTAATAAAGCCTCAAGTTCTCAACCCATCTGTTAGGAGGAGCTACATGCAGCAAAAATGTCTCAAAGCAATGGCACTGTCCAAATATCTTTTCTTGGTCTGGAAATATCCCTCAACCCTCCTCCAGGTTTTCCATTTACTTGGCCTTAGCCTTGCCAAATAACATATGTGCTTGTAGGCAGCCATGAAACCTCTCAAGAGGGAGATCCCAAGGATAGGGGCAACTTCTAGAAATAAGAATTGTCTTAAATGGGAGGATTTCAATATCACAACTGCCAAAATTTCTTGCTTATCACCTGCATGTAATCGTTCAACCCCAGCCTGGCTTCCACTCAGCCAAGACCTTCCTCCTCATGGTTCTACAAGTTCCTCATTCTGGAACAGAAGGCAGGACCTCAGTGATGTTCTGAAAAACAGACCCAGCTTTGGGAATCTGAACTTGCTTATCTCTCATCACACAGCAAGCCAGGTTTTGTTCAGTAACAAAATGGCCTGGATAGGGCACAAAGACAAAGTGAACCTGATCTTTCACCTAGTCCTCCATTGTTCACAGACAGCATGAGAGGGTATTTTAAAAATCTCTTCTGATGATCTGCACAGCCTGAACTCCTGTTCTGCTCAAAAAATGAAACACTTGGAGGCTTTCATCACCTTATCAAAGTCCCTAGTGGCCCCTGGCTGCCCTCCTATGAAGAGTTTGATCTCCTTTTAGGAAGAGGATAAAGCTGTCCTTGAGCAAAGCTGCTTTTCAGTGAAGTATTGTGCTGTTTTTATGAGAACATCAGACACCTCCAGGTGTCCCTCAAACATGTATCCCTCAATAGTTACAGCTCAGATTTTTTCCAAGCAGCTCACAGAAAATAGATGGTAGGCACCTGACTTGTGTTTGAAGGGCACATGAGAAACGTGCTTCATGGAAGAGATGTCTAGATTACATTTCTGATACTGCATAACTGTGTGTCCATCTTGTCTCCAATTACAAGGGCAAATAGGAAAAAGAGGACTGGGAAGGAAGAAGTTGAGCTGAGAACAAATGGAAACATTGCTGGCTGCCTTCAGTTCATACTCACTGCCAAAAGCAAGGTCATGCAATACTATCTCCCTGCATTGTTAAAAATCTCAAAGGTAAAAGGGTACTATCATTTCAAGAATAAAAATGGCCTTATCTCCCATGAGGGATGATGACTTTTCACGCAGGATAATCACACCTCCAGCAATTACAAAAATGCACAAGATCTAGAGCATCACTGCTGATTTAGCTCATCTCCACACAGAAATCAACAGCCCTCATTCACTAAGCATCAGGGATAGGAAACAGGAACAGCAACTGGCTGAGTCAGACACCAAGAAGGGAGCACATTTATAGTGAGAATGTTCATCATGCACTTATACCCACCAGGTAAAACTAAAGTAGATAAAAAAACCACTTTTCCCATTCAGTTTTCACATTAAACCAGAGGCTGTTATACAGAAAAGAAAAACTCCCTTTCTACCACCTGTAATGGAAAATGGAAGGCAAAGACAGTTAGAGCAGAGGCAAAAGAAGGTGGTGGCTTTTCTTGTCATACTCTATGATTAAAATTCTGAAAGGACTTACTTCTGCCTATTTCCACTAAGGTACTAGTCAGACTACACAGAGAGCAAAGACAATGACTCTACCACCTGGCTGAGAGACCTGCCTGAAATTCTTACTTCAGGGCTGACAGAATGAGCCTCTCCAGCACTTGGTGGATTTGCCTCTTTGGAGTTTTGGTTGCATTTTTAACAAGTCACCCATAGGGAAGCTTCCCCTTAGTGCCACCCTCTCAAGGTAAGTCACATGAGGGTTTCACTGAGAAATTAAACAGCAGCTGCTCTCATCTCCATGTCCAGAATCAGCTGAGATAGACAGTATAACCAGACCTCTTAGCTATGCTCACAGGCAAGGGGGTCCGAAACAACAGGATAGGAATTGTGGTCAAACAGCACTTCCCCAGAACAGGACTTTGCTTTCCCAGGCCATTCTTTTCTTTAAGAAAGGCAGAGAAATGAGGCGGTTTAGCACAGTGAAGAATTACAGCCTTTAAAGAACAAGCCAAAATCAGGCTGCATTGCACAATTTCTGCTTTTAAAAACCTGAAAGCTTTAAGGAGTGAATAAGGGCTCTGATAATACAGCCTGGGACACTTGTGCATTACCATTAAATGTACACCTGTGCTCTGCTGAGGACTCTCACATTGCTTGGGTCAGTGAAGTCATTCCTGCAAGCATTTCAGGCAGGGGTGATCCAAAGTCAACCTGCAGACAGCACACTCTTCAAGTAAGGAAATAACCAAGCTACTGAGTTTACTTGATCAAGAACAAACTCTGGGCTTCACAGCAGGGACCCTGCAAGGCAAACAACCCCTGACCCCAAGCACCCATCCAGAGCAGAACAGGGCTCACAGACAGACCTGCACCCAAACTGCACTGAGTGAGCCCCTGGAGCACAAAGCAAAGCACAGGGACCACAACACTTTGTAGGTTCCCTCTACTCACACTGACAAAGAATACATCTTCACAGCAATTTGAAACATAACCAAAGGCAACACTCCACCTTCTCTCCCTGACACCTCACAAGGGTTTACAACCATTAATAAGCACCTGCCAATGTCCAGCTTAGTAGTGATAGCCACAAACCAAGCTGACTTTGTGCCAGGATGGGACCTTTCTTTCCAGTGTGAAATTCCCCACACAGGGAAGTCTGCAGGCTGAGCAGTGCTACCACACAGGGAACCAACAGCTTCAGACAACTCAGACCCAGCAGGCTTACCAAGGCTTCTTGCCTTCAAGATCAAACAACTCACTCCTGTTCAGCTCTCCCCAAACCAGACCCCTCCAGGGAGCACACCTGGCAGGCAGTCACACTAACTTCTTGTTTTGTTTCCTTGAGCCTTTCCTAGGGAAAGAGCAGGCAGCAGGACAGTTGCTGCTTCAAACTCCCAGAACATTGCCTCAGGCTCTCCAGGCACCTCAGCTCCTGGCATACACAAGCAAACCCTGGCCTTTCATCTCTCAGCTCACAAGATTGCTCACAGCTTTGCTGTAATCTCTAGATAAGAGGAAATGGAGAAGTAAGAAAGGCAAGCACACACTTCCACCAAAATGAGAGTTCACCTTTTCCACCATCTCACAGCTCAAGATCTAGCCCCTTGATAACCACAGGGTCTGCCTAAAGCTCAGGGGTCAGACTCAGGACACACCGCTCCTTTTTACACCGTGACAGATCTACACCAGTACTACATAAAAGCTCACTTATTTCCCTCCCCATCACTTACATCCTGTTCCTCTGACTGCAGTCCTGTCCCAGCCAGTCACCTTCAGAGCACAGAGAGCTCCCCTTCCAGGACCTTCCTGAGGCCCCTCTTTCCTTCTTTATAACCTTGTTAAAGGCTGCTACTGCCCCTCAGCTGGGCTGTTGCTGTACCCAGCCTTGCTGAGCAATCTGTTCCCCATGCTGGGACCAGCTCCAGATGGGAAGGGTGAGCCTTCTCAGGCACAGCCATGGCCAGGTGTGCCACGAAGGTCAGGGCTGCCCTGCAGAAAGAAAGAAGAAAACTAAGGTTTTTTCTCCTAATCCACTTTTCTGTGTGTGACAGAGGGAGAAGGAGGTCACTACTGCAATTCCTCCAGCTTACAGATGGAGTAAGATGGTGATCCCAGACCCTCAGGGCCTGCCTGTCATAACAGTGGTCTCCCTCCACATGTCCCCTGTGTGTTCAGAACAGATGAGCTGGTTTTCAGCATGAGCACACAGCAGGTGCAGCCACAGGCACTCCTGAGGACATGCAGCTCCAGTTGAGCTGAGCAGCGGGTTCTTGCTCCACAGGCAGTCGGGTCCAGCTCCAGGCTGAGGGGCTGTTAGTGGCTGGCAATGCTGGGTGCAGTGTGGGGGGCTGAGGGCTCACACAGGAGGATGTAAGAGCCAGGCACTAGTTCTGCCTGGAGCTGAGTCGGGGACATGAATCTGCTTTGGTTGGAATCAAAATGCAACTGGAAGGCACTAAGCAGATGAGGGGGCAGAACCCAGGGAACTGTGTCCTGACAGGATTGGAGATAGCCCAGGATAGCTCATCTGTCCTCGAGTGTGTGAGCAACAGACATTTGTCCCAAAAAAAGACAGGTGCTCTTTTCTTAATTTTGGCTGCTACTACCTTCTGCAGATTCAGAAACTCCCCTTTTTCCCTCCATAAGATACACAAACCACAAAAAACAGGGGAAATATTGGGAATTATTTAGGAAATAGAGGAGTCAGTCTTGTTTCTCTGCTTGTTTGAGCAGGTGTGCTCTCTGGTGAGAGGTAGGGTTTGCATAAGGAACATTAAAGCTGCACTTAGGAGTTTCAGCTGCTGCATTTCCACTATCGATTGGCACCATTCAAGCCCAGCTGTAATGCCTGACAGCAGACATAAGCTATGAGGCAGCCATGTCCCTACTGGGAGCAATGATATATTATCACTCTCTTTAAATGAACCTGGAGAAGTACTATATATATTTAACAGAAAGTTCTGTCTCTAACTGACTGCAAAGGCATTTCAGGGATTACAGAAGTGCAAACCAACATAGCCTCTCTGTGACTAGACTGAAAATCAGGTAATAAAAGTGAGTTATGCATACAGGAGATTATTTTACAAACACCTTAATTAATTTGTGTTGCTATTCTGTCCTCATGCCCTTCTCTTCATCTTTTGAATTCAGGCTGGCAAATGTGGACATTTGCTGAAGCACTGTGTGTAAAATTGACAATAGCAGATACCTTCCCCACATCCCCCTGACCTCCAAATAATGCCTGTTTCTGCCAGATGTGCCAAGGGATGAGACTATGGGCAGATGAGATGAGAAGGTTATTTCCAGTAAGAACTGTGAGGCTGCAACTCTGCCATGAGCATCACCTAGCTTTGCTAGCAGAGTGGATGTTTCCCATCTGGCAAATGCCATGCAGTTGAGAGATAGCCAGGCTGCCTCTAAAAGGATTCTTCCCAAAAATGGGAGCTGCTTCTGGTCTCATTAACGCCACAGAAGGAGAGGGCAGGTCAGTACAGGGCTGCTTTGCTTGGGAGAGCTGGGCTGTGCTGTCCAGGTGTTCAGTGTCCCCAAGGAAAAAGCCCAGCTGTTGTCTGCAAGCCAAGCACAGAGCACTGGGAGGGGAGGAGGACACAGCCCATCTCCTCCTTGGCTCCCAGACAGAGCTCCTTGGGCTCCCTGGGTGCCTTGCTGAGGGAAGTGCTCAGTGAGAGTGTGGTAACTATTGAAGGAGAAATTGCATTTGGATCTTAAAGCCCTTTCTGCAGTCAGGCCAGAGGAGTACATGTGGTTACATGGCCCAGGCAACCCCTAGGATGAGTTATTATATGACAGTGGCATTAAACAAGTGTTTGAGGGACCAAGTCTGTGCCCACAAGCACCAGCAGTGCTGGAGGGGCGTGACTCAGATGCCTGAATACCTCACAGATCCCTTAGACCTCAGGTCTGTTTATACAAATTTTTGCATTAATTCAGATCTTTGTGATAAACTAATCTCACCCCAGTCATAAACTACAGCAATTCATAACCCCCTCAGCTTTTTGCCAAAATACATTCCATTCTTCAAGGCAGGTGCAGCTGCACAGCTGCAGTTGCTCATGCCTGAAAGGAAAGGTGAGCAGTCAACAGGATTTGAGACAGCCGTGAGCCACAGAGACACAACACCCCCAGCCTACTGCCTGCTCTTCTGGGCTGAACCCAGAGCCCACCACAGGGAGGGGTGGCTGCAGCTGTCCCCAGCAAGCCAGGCAGGACCTGGGCTGCAAACATCATGCACATTGTATGGGAGTTACTGAACATGCCTCATCCTCACACTGTTGCACTGCACTGACTTCTTTTTAATTTGAGACAGAATTATCAATGTAAGAAACACTTCACTGTTCAGGAGAATTTTTCAGACATTGATACAGCAAGAAATTGGAAGAGTGAGAGTTCAATATGCAGCCACACACAAACCACAGCTGGGCTCGGTGCTCAGTGGAGCAGTCACATGTGGGTTTGTATTTGTCTCTAAAGCTGCATCTTTCCACAGTTATCACAGCTGTGTTGCCAGAGCAAAACCCTT
The DNA here is from genome assembly GCF_001522545.3 of Parus major. Lineage (NCBI taxonomy): Eukaryota > Metazoa > Chordata > Aves > Passeriformes > Paridae > Parus > Parus major. Next base: position 13,609,063 of record NC_031778.1, on the reverse strand, counting down.
CCAAGCAGAGCACGACAAAGTTCCTTGTGAGGTGGCAGCTGGGCAGGAAATCCAAGCCTACTGCAACACTAAAACTGATCATGTGAAGCTCCTTTTCACTCTTGCCTCTGTTCTCTGGAAGGGCTGTGCAAAATGTACTCCTTCTTAGGTGTTTTGAGGTTTTTTTCCCACCTATGTTCTCTTGAGCTATTATTCAGAAATGGCTTTCAAACTGAAGCACTGACTGTACTCAGTTTCACAATGAAGCACAGTACTGCAATCACGGATGCCAGTACACAGGTACTGCTCCCACACCCTGCAGCCTCACTCCACCCCTCCACACTGCTCAGTGAGCTGGAAGGAAACAGGCTGGAGGGTTTGCTCAGTTTCCTCCATATCTGGCTTTTCCTTGGGAGAGCGTGATCTCTGTGCGTGCTGGACCAGCATGCCCTGGCAGCTTGGGCAGCTCTGTGGATCAGAACAACAACCAGTGCCTCTGAATTATTTACTCCAACTCACATGAACTTGCATTTCTCTTCCTTTTCTGCCCAGTCACCACGGTGTGTGCTGCTCCATGAGTAAGCTGGAGAGACAGATGACACAGACAATGAAGTCGCACTAGGTGATTATAACAAAATATGACAAGGCATTTATGCAGCTCCATTCAGCAGCATTTCATTTCATTAGAGTTCATTACTGCATAGCAGAACACCTCTGAAGAGTTTATTTAAAGATGGAGAGGGGAATGGGGCAGGCTGAGTGCAGTGGCAAAATAGATCAGAAGAAACAGTTAAGACATATTTCTTAATATGTCTTAATAATTTCTCCTGCTGCACCAGGTTTCACATTGTGCCTTCAGTGGGTTTTGATGTGAAAAGAGCCATGAAAGAACAACTGAGGAACTGGTTTTGGGCTCCTGACATGGTAACTTAGGTCTTGGTGGACTTAGTCACAATGGGCTGGTGGGACCCAGAACAGCAGAGTTCCATTTCTAGAATCTCCTTTAACTGGTGGACTTGTGCTCTTTCCTAGAAACCTTCTGAAATGACTTCCCACCATTTAATCAGTAGCAGAGATGATGTCAGTGCAACCAGCTCAAGTATTCCACATGGTAACATCTATATGTGCCCACAGCAGTCCAGGGGTTAAGTACAATACTTGCCAATCCCAGTTTTGCCACCACTGATTAACAAAATGATCTAATGAATATAGCACTGTGCACCTCAAGCAAGATCAGCCACAACCATTTGCAATTAGAGGAAACCTCTTGGAGAAACTAAATGAAGGTTGAAGCTTTGTTTTTTTTCATTGTAGCTCTTTTGCCTGTTACAGGCTGTTAAGAAGTGTGGGTCTGGAGGTGGACCAGATGGCCTCTGGAGCCTCAACATCAAAACCACCAGAGACAGCTCTGGTCTCCACCCCTCCTGGTGGCAGAAGGCATTAGAGCCACAGCAGCTGTGCTACACAACACACATAAGCTCTGAGACACAAGGGTGCCTCTATGGTGGCACAAGTCATGGAGACTGCTCCTGGTCACTGCGTAAGTCATGATGCTGGAAAGGTTAGACTTTGCAATGGCCTCCCTGAAGGAAGGATTATCTTCTCTATGGTCTTTCAGATGAGACAAGTGGTGTTAACTCTTTGTGTGTCAGCTGTAGGGAGCCTGGCCTGCCATCACTGGTGTACACAGACCCAGCCTGTACCCTTCAAACACAACCAAAGTTTGTTCTGAGAGCACAGGCTTCAGTCAGGAGCAGACTAACCCTGCAAAGGATGCTGAAGGTTGAAGACTGGTTTGCACAGAAGCACCTTGGCATTTATTTTGTGATCAGCTGCAGCCCGCAAAAGTGGCAATTAATATACTGTGTGCGTAAGCCTTGGCACGCAGGAGGCAGGAGAAGGACACAATAGGTCACCAGCCCTTCACGAAAAATGCCCATTCCTTTCTTTGCACAGTGCTGAACAAATCATAAAACCCTCTGTCAATGTCATGGTAGGGCATTAGCAATAGGAGCCCTGGAGACAAAGCCATTAATGAGTGAAGTGCCTAACGTCCTAGGCCAAGGCTGTGATTTGTAACCACTCAAGTGGACCAAAGCAGCTCATCTCTCTCCACCTCCCCAAAATAAAGCTAAAACAAAGGAGTCAGAGGGGTTGAGAATCAGGGAGAAAACTGGATTTTTGGGCTCAATTTTCACTTTGCACTGGAGCTTGCCTGACTTCAGAATCACATCCCATGTCTTCTGTGTGCTTAGCAAGACCTCGGTCGTGTCTTTCATACTGATATTCCTAACACACAAAAAGTGAAGCAAAGACAGGGCTGAGTCAGTTTGAAGAGAGCCTGATGCCCCCAGTATGCACCCACATCTCTTCTTGGTGAATCAGGCTGTCTGGAGACTGAATGAGAGTGTGTTCCTCTACCACAGAAGGCCAGTAAGATAAAAATATCCCCCAAAAGCCTACATTCAGCTTGGAAACACAGTGCTGAGCCAGGGACAATGATAATAGGAAAACACAATAGTTCCTCAGAGCAGTCCTAAAATAATAGATTATAAATGGCAAAAGGGGAGGAGAAAGGAGTGAGGGCTATTTTATCTCTATTCTAAAAGCATTCAGAGGAAATAAATTTGGATTCACTTGACAGTTCTTGAAAGCCAAAACATGCTAAATATAATGCTGAATGTCCCTAAACCCAAAACATGTCAGCAAGAGTCCCTTGGCCAGGGTGTTCTTTTTCCCCCCTCCCCTGGTTTAGCCTTTGCCCCATGATGGTTATTTGCCTTTCTGAAGAGCTTAATCAGGAGCTATTAGAACAGTGCTCTCTAAGCTGTATGATGTTAAAAGTCCATTAGCTCACCCCAAGCAAGGCTGGCAGGAGGGAGATGATGTACTTGCTGAAGTTGAACAAGCTATTTGCATGCTGAATACCTCTAATCACTGAGCAATGCCAGGAGAATGTGAACATTATTACACTCAGCTGCCCAGCAACCTTCCAAACACGCTCACTTTAATACAAGACAAAGTGGCAAAATGCATCCAGCACTGAACCCAGAAAAAGGGACAGATGGATGTTTTTAAGCAATTCTAGGCACTGACTATGCACACCTTTAAAAAAAAAAAAAAGAGAAATAATCATTAGCAAAGTCTATCTTCCATCTGCCACAGTCACTTGCATTGTGCATGGTCACTTGTATTATGCATGGGTTAATAAAATATGATAAATGTCTGCTTACTTTTGGTCTGACCACAATTACTTCTCCCATTGTCTTACTGGCGAGAAACCCTGTGGGAAGAGCAAAGGCAAAAGCGTGTTCCAAGAGTAGGACAGAGCCAGGAACCCCAAGGAGGATCACACTGGGAAGTGGAAGTGGAGCCTCTTGAAGGGCACTTTTCCTTCCCCTCCACCTTCCTGATGCCTCAAAGCCAGACCCTCTTGGCTGGGACTCCCTCCCTTTTAACCCTGTAGGAGTCAGTAACTCACAAAGGACACCTCCTACCTGCCACCAGCCCCTCACAAACTGTCCCAGTCCTTTTGCAAGATCACTCAGGACAGGGAGAAGTCAGCAGAGAGCTGGCTAATGGGCAGAAGGAAAAGGAAAAAGAAATCTTATCTGCCATAGCAGTGGGTGCAGAACTGAACCTCCCATGGAGACACTGGCTCACAGCACTGACTTGTCTCTTCTTGACATCAGCAGGGAAGATGCCTACATTGCTAATTTAAAGCAAATTCCCCCTTATTCCAGTGTTTGTCGGCTTGGCCAAGTCTCTAACCCCATGGGGCTGAGTGCTCTAAAATGATTGTGTGAATGACTTTCAAGAACTCCCTAACAGGCAAAGCACCATGGTTTCATTGAGACTTGCAGAGAGAAGTAAAGAGTAAAAGGTCATTGGTATCTAAACCCACTGACTACTTTGAAATCCCACAAAGAGACCTCTGCACTTCACAAGTCTGTGCCAGCATATACTCAAAGGCGAGAGGGGAAAACAGAAAAGGAAGAAAATAGTCTTTTGTGTTCTCTGATACACAAAACACTTGTCACCTCTCTGGGCTGGCAGCCTGCTTCATTAAATTAACTATAGCATGTGGAGAGGAGCAAATACTAGACAGATACAAACCTACTGCAGATTAGGATTCTGTCTCCATGGAAGACAGATTATCCAGATAGAGGATATAACATTCTCACAAACCTACCTGGAAAACTGCTTTTCAGTCCAGTAAGAAGTCAAGCCTCCATTCCCCCACAAAAAACAAAACAGAACAAAACAAAACAAAACAAAACCCCAACACACAGAATGCAGGAAGAACAAGGTGGATACTTTTCAAAATGTTTTTTAATTAAAACCGAAAAACGGAGCACACACCAGAGCTTGACATGGGCTAGTCAAACTGCTGGTCACCAGGACATTGAACTGGCATGAGGAAGGCTGTGTTTCTGCATATCTCAGGAGCACTGGCACAGACAATGGGACTCCTGGGAGAGTACTCTGCCTGCCAGGCTACTGCTGCTTTGTGCTGAGCAGATTTCTCATGTGGTGATGGGAAACTTCATCCTGCAGCCCAGATTCTTCTTTCAACAAACAGAAGTCCCAGAGACTGGGGAAGAAACCATTACAACAAATCTGCATGTTCCAAGCACTTCTGGAGAGGATTCTCCAATGTTTCTCCTGCACTCCCAGGCAGGTTATACAGGTTTTTATGGAGACTCATCTTTGGCAATAGCCACACAGGTAAGACCCGGTTCTGCTTCTGCTGAAGTCAATCCATGTCCTTCCCCAGAACAAACTGCAGCTGCACCAGGGCTCATGATCAAAAGCCAATTGTGCTTTAAGGTTAAATCCTCATCCACTCCATCAGGCCAGCAACTTCTGAGAGCTTCTTGTAAATGTGTACCAGTAAGTTCAGGTAAATGTGAACATCTTGGCTATAGCAATGGGGTGAAATTTTCAATTATGCCCAAGAGATGGAGGAGCTAAAGTTTTGTTTTAAGACTTGGGCACTAGATCAGGTATTGAAACCTCCTTGCCATCTAATAAAGCAGTTGCCAAAGCTGTTGGTGTGCTGCTCCACCAGCCTGGTTTCTTTACCACAAAGGCTGGGCTGAAAAAGTGACACATTTTTCATACACAATTTTTATGTTAGAATTTACTAGATATGCACCTCATTTGTCTGTCAAATATTTGAAAAATACTTCAACCTGCTCTAATAATCACATTTTAACACATGCATCAAGTTTGGATCAGAACAGCATCTCTGGGATAATCAGTAAGCCCAAGTTGCTGATTTAAGGCCTAAATATCAGTCACTGGCCAGCCAGCCACAATAAGTCACTCTATCCATGAACTCTTGGAATTATTTTTGGCTCAGACTAACCCTTGTTACCAAACATCTTACCCTACACACAGAAGAAAAGTGTATGTGTTTTTCAAGGCTACTGTTGCACCACAAGTTTACATACAAACACAACTTTTGCAAACATGAGACCAGAGTAAGATCTCCCATATCCCAGGGTGAGTCAGAAAGTTCTCAGGAGTCCAGGGAATGGTAACTGCCAGAAAGGATCAGGCCTAATTACATGCATTAGAGAAGCAAGGTAGCTCCTTTGCTCGAGGTCTGGCTGATTCACTTTGCACATACCACTGCTTTAGCATTACATCCTTATCTAATGGTAAACCTGTTTCAACAACATGCAATACATATTAATGCAATATGCACTGCAACACACAATACGCATCCAAAGAAATATGCCAATGCAAAACTCTGACTGCTCACACATAGCCGGGCTAACAAGGAAGTCTTTTACAAAAGACAATCAAGAAATCACCTGAAACCGTGAGACCTGAGGGGTCTCAAGCAATCAGCAATATTGAGGCCTAATAATAGATGCTAATTCATGAAAGAAACACAAACAGTGGGGCTGAGGTAATGGCAGAGATTTCATTAGTGCAATTACATTTAAAATGGTATGTTCTTTAATAGAATTTAAATAAGGCTTTGAATAATTACACACACTAAAACTAACATTCCATAACCTTATTCCGCATGGAAAAGCAGCAGAAACAACCCTCTGGACTGTACAAGGTCCAATTAATGAACAATTACATTCAAAAAGTAGATCAAAACAGAAACAACTCTTTCCCCAAAAAGCTACATCATCATCTTTAAAGTCAGCTTTCTCCCCTAGTATCAGAAATGTGAAGAACAGAGGAACTGGGCTTCAACCCAGTAGATTTGGCCTTGTTAAATTACCAGTAGTGCTTTCCAACCCAGTCTCTCCTCATTTCTTTAGGGTGATGGAAGCTCATGGAAAAAGAAGTGAATTTCTGAAGCAACGGAAGGTGAATTGTCTTTCTCCCAGCCCAACAATGTACATAAATTATGGAAGCTTGGAAAAAAACCCCTACATTACACTGTGGCTTGTGTTTACGATGCGTGTCCTCCTTTAGAAACTACTCACAGACAATGGGGCAGGGTGGGTGAAAAAATCCAAAGCAGCATATGAAATAGTAATATACTGTTCCAAAATCTGCACCGTCCTGCAGAACCAGGATTTATAATTTATTGAGATTGTTCTCAACAGATCCAATCTATGCTGGATATGTAAAAATCAAGAGACTAAGTCATCCAGGAAAAACAACTGAAAAAACCTGCACACTGCAAGAGTTTTAAAAAACAAAACAAATAAAAATCCCGAGAAACACTGACGAAAGCTCAGAAAAATTTATCATCAATTCTGAAATGGGGCCTTGTGACATCATCTGGATTAATGAAGACAGAGATGGACTTCCCGGGGTTCTCAGTCACTAGCTGTTGCAACTTTTTGGCTAATCGGTCATCAGGCTGGTTGGGGTCCCCGCCATCCGACTGTGGGGAGGGGATGCTGGTGGTGCTGCCCCGCCGCTGGAGCTCCAGGGTGAGCCTGTTGGCTGCTTTGACGTGTTCGATGGCAGTTCGGAGGTGCTCGGCAGGGTCGGAGCGCACCGAGGACAGCTTCCGCGCATGGAGCATGACGGTGTCTTCGGAGAGGTGCTCCAGCATGTTGCACTGCGGGATGAAGTAGTTAGGGCACATCTTGTTGACCAAGCAGTGCTGGAGGTCATCAATGAGACCCAGGAGGAAATGGGCTGCGTAATCCTCCTGGGCCAGGTAGCTGGCTGGCAGCCTGTCACAAGCCCACAGCATCATGCTCCGCAGGTGATATGGGCTAATGGCTTTGGGGCGGGACAGCAGTTTGATGATGATGGCTTTGCAGGCCTGGTAGGCTTGCATGAGGCTGCTGGAGATACACTTTTTCAGCTGCACTTCACTCCTGGCAAACGACAGCCTCCATTCATTGTCCTTCTTCCCCTTGTAGGAACACGCAGGCACTAAATAAAACCCACTTATGACCTCCTCCTCCGTGATCTTCCCATCCCAGAAGTGGTTCTCCATCAGCCAGCTCTGTGCCACGGCTGGCCAGCCTTTGAAGGACACCACGGGGACAATGTCATACAGCATGCGGCTGCTGCCCACTCCCAAAATAATGGATATGATAGTCCCATTCTTTTCTACCTTCTCCACCTTTGGCATCCCTCGTTGGGGCTTTTTCTGGATCTCAGAGAGGACAATGCTAATGGATTCATAGAACCAGTCTGCGACTTTTGTTGGGGAGAAGAAGTAATTGGTAGCTCCATTGATATGGTCCACGATGGTGCAGCAGTCCTTCCATTTGCTGATGGTTCCTTCGTCGAACAGGCGCAGGCTCAGCCAGGAGTGGCACAGGGCCGAGTGGCGCATGTCCAGCGTGACCGGCTGGTTGCGGTCGTGCAGCTTCAGCGCGGGCACCAGCAGGGTGAAGTCCATGTCATAGTCTGTGCCCCGGGCATAAACATTCAGCTCATCGAGGTCAATGTCCACCACACCTTCCCGCACGCCGCCTGACAGCAGAAGATACTCGTTGGCTACAGGCAGCTTCTGGTCGAGTTTCTGGACCATGCCTGAAAAAGACAGAAGGAGAAGTCCTTTCAAAAAAAGGCAAACAGATCCAGGATTAAAACCCATTCCATGCCCAGCAGGAAAAAAAAAAAGTAACAAGAGGTATCTATCTCTTTTGGTGTGGCAAAAATGTACACCAGGCCCAGCACTCAGACATCTTTGGTCTCACCTGACTCAAAGCAGGGCCTTCCCTGCATTCCTGGGAATGTGTGAAGTCCACCTGAATATCACACTTCGAGCAATGGGAAAAAGCAGAAGCCTCTGGGGAAACACAGCAAAGCTGCTTCCAGGACTAAATTTAACTTTTTTAACACCTTCTAGACCAGTTTTTCACCCTACTGACATTCATTTCCATGGTATCCAAATGTTTCACCAACACTCCAGAGAGAAAAGAGAATATTAATTGACTTGCTGTTCTTATTTTCTTTCTGATGTAGAAAAAACCTGGACAAGCATCAGGGAGTTGGTTTGTTCATGAGTGAATGAATGGCTACAAATGTTAGTTCAAGCAGGTCTGATTTCACAATCTGCATTACATTTACTGATGAACAAGGCAACATGAACAAAAGAAATGCATCCTTATGGGTGAATGGAGCAGTTAAATGATCAGGCAATTAGAGAAGCCAGCTCTGAAATCAGCTCTTCAGGCTGCAATGACATAAAATATCTGATCAGCTCCTCAGAACACAGACATGAAGACAGATTTTTATTTTCAGCACCAAAACCAGACACGACATTCATCCTGCAGTGCCTGTACCAGTTGTACAAAGCCAGCTTTTCACCGGGAATTCTATATATACACCCCACTATACTGTGTCCATAGAACATGAACAGCAGACTGAGAAGAGACTCTACACAGAAGCTGAGATATTAGCACCTCATTCAGTGTTCAAATTAGGCTTAAAATTGAGCTCTGCACTTCAATTGCTCTGCAGTCTGCTCCTGCTTTCTGGGCTGTTTCACTGCTGGTGTTCCTCTTGTGGTTAAACACTTTTGGTTACTTCCTCAATTCAGCTACCACACCTCAGCCATGAGGGAACAAAGTCTGAATGAAGATGCTGAAGCTGTTATAAGCACTGCAAAAGGGGTAGATCTTTACTCCTTACAAGTACAAACGCACTAATTTCTGCTGGCATACATTATTGACTCCAGCTTCTAAAAGGCAATATGGTTTGCTTACATCAAGAATGGTCAAATGGACAACTTCCATTAAAAGGAAGCCAGTCTTAGATTCCAGTCTTATTCCCAGCAGTGGGAATAACTAGCCAGAGGCATAACAGAGTGAGCCAGAAAGCTGCCAGTCACTCTGTCAGCCCAGAGATCACAGGCAGACACATTAGGAATGTTTTTTAGTGAAACACAATTGATCAGCACTACAGTCTGAGCACCAATCCTGTCATAGTCCAGCAACTGCAGAGCCCTTCCTGAGGTAATGCATCCCTGCAGGATCACAGATGCTGCCTGTACTGAGTGGGTCACCCTAGCAGAGAGCAGCAGCAGCACCCCAAGGCACTGAAGGCTGCTCTAGGCTGAGTGGCACTGCAGTGCTTTCAGAGAGACTCACCTGCCCTTTCCTGCATGCTAGGACAGCAACAAGAAAATGTTATCTGCATGCATATAGGTAAGCCACGACCAGAGCAAAATCTAAAGCTCTGTTGACACTGATTCCTTGGAAAAGCTAAGGAGACCATAGGAAGGGGCCTCTGTGTGAAGCAGAATGCTTCTTGGGGTAATATTCAGTGTACCTGAAACCCACCCCCCACATGTGAAATTCCTTTTTAAATACACTTTACCTGTTTCATTCCTTCCAAGAACACTGGACCCCAGTGTCCATTTTGCTGCACTGAGCTGGGATGACTTTCCTGCCAGGCAAGCAAGAACATAAACCCCTTCCATTTCATGCAGCTCCAGGGGCTGCAATAGAAGGAAATAGCTCTAAAGGAGTGCTAAGAAACTCTTCCTGCTAAATCCTGAGCTAATCCCATTCTGCAATCTTGCCACACGCTGCCCTGTTCATCCTCAAAGGGTAATAACTAAGAAAAGCTTCTGTCAACCTCTAAAACATTTTCTGAGGCTTATACACACAGTGAGCTGTGTTACCCTGATCTGTGGAGCGGCAAAATCTTGCACAGGCTTCTCTATCCCAGAGGCCAAACAAGTAGCAGTCACTCTTCTGCTGCACCCAGAAGGGGTTTTCTGATGGGTACCTAAATTGACGTGACTTCTGCAGACACTACTGACACACTGCCTCTGAATCCTGTGCTTGAACCAGTGCAAGCAGCCTTAGTGCTTTACACCTCTGTTGTAACTTGAGTCCAATACCTACAAAGTATAGTCTGGACCAATCACGTCATAGGGACAGGGAGCAATTCTTTCTTTCCCTTAAGATTAAAGTACTGCTGGCCCTCACTGTGGGGCAGCAGAGCTATTCATGATAGGAAGGGTTCTGATGGCCCATCCTACCTCTACACTCACCCAAAATTTCCCACTCAGGATGGTGATCTACAGCATCTCCATGCAGATCTGCAGATGTTCCTGAGTAAGGCAGACAGAATGGAACTATCCAACAGAAGAAAATGTTCAGACCTATAGGATTCAGTAAAGGATGAGTTTTTCTAAATATTTTAAAACTTGAAGGATGAAAAATGCTCTGCAGTGGGTCCTTTGCACCAGAATTTCTATCTCAGAGCCTTTGACTAGAAAAGAAAATCATGATTTTTCTACAAGGTAGAGATTTTCCACTACAAAATCTACTGTTGGATGAGCTGATCTCCTTGGCCTGAAGAGATCCTTTGTCCTTACGTGGGAGCAACAGAGTTAATAGTCTAACCCCATTCAACCAACAGCAGGTGGGACTCAAGCCCTGCCTTCTGTACACTATCAATGAGTGATTTTCCCTCTCCAGAACCCTAGACCTACCAGCAAAAGAGAAATATTGAAACTTAGTAAGGAGATGGTTACAGGAAATGATCTAATATATCATCTCTCTACCTGGCTGGCTGCAGTTTAAATTCAAACCCTTGAGCTCTGCTTGGCACCAAATTTACCCTCCAAGTCCTGAACCAGCAACATCTGCACCAGCTCTGCCACAGAACAAGAGAAGGAATTTTTGCTAACAGACCACAGCAGCATTGCTGATCCAACTGAAGTGGTGGAGCAGGGAGTTGAGATAAGGTCCCCTTGAGGAAAGTATATTTAGAAAAGGCATAGAGTGTCCTATAAATAGTTGAGCTGCCCAAATTCAAGATTACCTAAGGCTTTAGGGGTTTGCAGTGTCTTCGAACTGTCCCCCCTTGCTCACAAACCTATTTAAAATGTGAAGGGGCTCCAATGAATCCCATGAGCCAACACTGTGGCACACACTACCCTGTCACAAAGCTTTCATCCCAAGTTCCTACAGCCCATGCATGAACATCAGAAGTAAGTGCTCCAGTTCAGCAAGCATCTAAGTGCAAATACAAAGAAAAACACCAAGACTGGTACTCAACCCAAGTACTTAATAGCACCAGTGGACCATTTGAGCTCTGTTCTTTTCATCTCAGTCCCAGGTCCACCAGGGAGTAGGAGGCAATAGGGGTTACGGAAAAACTAATGAAATTTATAAAAGCCCTCTGGAGTTGTCTGTAAAGACCAAAACCAGAATTTGTAGGGTTAAACACACACACACAAAAAAAAAAATTACATGAAGGACCAGCTCTCATGGTATCAAAGTAGCTTCACTGAGACTTAAGAAGCCTCTTGCTGCTACTAGGCAAAACATACAATTTGCAGTAGTACCTTGTGTGACATTGAAAAGGTTGTTGGGCAGCACTTAAGTGAGAGACTGGTGTACAGTTACCACTTCTTTCTAAAACACCTTAAAGGAGTTCTGTTTTTCTAGACTTGTAACTAATTTAAGATCTTCCCAAGCTATTAAATTGGTCATTCTAACAGGTAAGTATGCTTGCAAGCATGAGAAAGGCAAGGATTGTAAGAATCAGGAGCACCACCTGTAGGCCAGGCTTGCTGGTTGGTTTACTAAACATGAAGTCAGAGAAACACAGGTGAGCAACTGAGTTCTACCAACAGAACTTCATTCCTTTGTTGTTTCTTCAGTGTCGGGAAAAAAAGGATTTATTTCTACTTCAATCACTAAGATACAAAGAGAATAAAAACAGGGAAAAGATACTTTATATAACACCTACATTTGGGACACATCCTTGAATGAACTGTGACTCTGATGCAGATGACACAGAGACTATTCTCGCCATTAAAAACAAAAAAAGGCAACGCAAAAATGCTCTTTACATGCCATTACAGAATTTCAGATGAACTGATTTCATGACCATTGCAGTGTGTGCTGGGATCCACTGCTATTTCGTTACTAACTTTTAACTATTTCATAACTTTGTGTAAAGTAAGGAGGAACACATAGATTTGTCTTTGAAGAAACTGATGACAAGAAAAATATGACGTAAAAACTTATTTCTAACATATGCATTTCCTAATTTTGGGTTCTTTCTTGAAGTCTTGCTTCCTGATGCTTTAGATGTGCTACCATTGCCACCAAAAGGAAACACACAGGCAAAACAAGATGCTGTTTGGTCTCATCAAACTGAATGGGATGATGTTCAGGGCAGTCACTGAATTCAGGGAGGCTTCTGCATGGGAGCTAGAGAGAGGTCAAAGGAGCAATGGGGTGCTCAGAAAGGTTCCACAGAGGAGAATCAGCAGAACCTTGCACACAGAAGAAGCCTATCACAGGAATTCTGGGAGCCAAACCAGACCCAGACACTAACTGGGGTATGCCCCCCTCAAATTCCCTGGCAGCCTAGGGAGAAGACATATAAAAGGGATCTGCTTTATATATGTGATCTGTTCTACAGGGAAAGCTAAGGACCACTCACATGTGTAACTGCCTCCCTCTTCTCTACTTAATCCTTCCACAGGACCCAGCAAAGGCTCTTGATTTTTCCTCACAGGTTCATCCTGTTCGATGCATAACCTTGAGAATGCCTTTCTTCTTCTATATGAAATCATTACCATCCTGTGAGTCCCAAGACCTAAGGAAGTCTGACCTCCTGGATGATCAGAGAGTGGCTGGAATTGCTCAGACAGCACTAACTACACACTAGATGATATTAGCAGAAAACTAATTTGTAAGCTCAGGATCCCCCATGCTGGCCCGGCAATTCTTACCCTTGACTGCTATAAGAAGTACATAAAACTCTAGGCTAGTCGAAAATACAAAGAGCTTTTGTAATTTTTTGTAAAGACACTGGACAGAGACTCTGAGGTTCCTTGACAATTCTGCTGCAAACAGCAGATCCTGCAGTAGAGGAATGCTGCTCAAAAGAAACATTTCTGCAGAGGTCTCCCAGCTATGCCTAAGCAATGAGTGTTGAATTTCAGAGGCTTCTTTAAGACAGGATGGGAGGCCACTCTGATGCATCTGGACTGTGCAGATTCTTCTGTTTCCCTTGGTAATTGCAAATCTATTTCTGAGCAGCACAAGTTTTTGTTACGCAGGAGAACTGGAAGAGTCAGCTCTTTAGGGGAGTCTTTAGTTACAAAGCACATTTTGAGAGGACTGTTGGCGGAAGCAGGCAGGGGGTGGGAAAAGAGTGGGGAGACTGAACCATGTGATACCAGTTTAGTCAAATATGGGATGCGAGCGAAGGAAGCTGCTCCTTGCAGACTGATACACCAGTGTCCTACTGATTCTGCTCCTTTTAGAAATCTTGTGACATGGTGACAGAACACACTGCAGGGAGACAGCACCCCCTCGTAAAATAAATCAGCTTCTTTCTCCAAAGTCTTCTTTAAAAACAATCTTAAAAGTAGTGTCCCAGTTTTTTTTCCAGTTTTCATGTGTCCTGGTGGAAGCCACCCACCTCACTGAAATCCTGTTTGGCAATAGAAAGGGGTGCTTCATGGTGCAAGCAGGAAAAAAAAGAAAAGGAAGAAAGAGCCCAGATTTAAAGGGTTAGCCTGTACAGTGAAGAGTGGTGCTGTCACAAACATCTAAACCCACTCTGGCACCAGAACCAGCAGCAGTGTGTCTGTAGTGATCTGCTTGGCTAGACCAGTCAGAGCTCAGAGACCACAGCAGCAGGACCACCAGATTGCTTGCAGAGCTGGAATCAGCATTTTCAGAAGGAGCCCCTGCATTGCTCTGCACCTCTGCTCTGGGCAGGAAGAGTTTGAGCATCAGTTCCAAACTGATGCTGGGTTTCCAGCACACCAGTCTGCTTATTCAAGAGTCTCATCTCCAGAGTCATATTAGCCAAACTAAGATAGCAGTGATGAAAGGTGAAAGCCTACATGGAATATGAAGTGCAAGTCAAAGAGGTGCTCTAGGATCTGAAAACTGTGGGTGATGCGGTCTGAGAGCAGCTGACAAACAGAACAGAAGGAAGAGGGGACAGAGAGGATAGCTATAAGAACAACTTGCTGCAACACCCCAGTTAACACGGCACACTGTGTCCAAACGGTATCCATATTTTCAAATGTGCATAAGACATGAAATTCCCTTTGGAAATGGCACAAGATGCCATCTATCCTGGAAATGCAATCCCAGAGAAAAAATATGCCAGGGGACAGATTGTTTTAACAATTCCACCCTCTGGGACTGAGAGTGCACATTTGGCAAGGGTTATGCAGGGTCTGGATGGGCCATTTCTACTCACACCCCTACAGTGGTGCACTGCTAAGCATTTGGCAAGATGTTACTCTAGGGGAGACTCACCAGGATTCCTGTCTTGGCTCTGCTTACAAGGTAACAGCAGTGGGCACAAATCAGGTTGAGCATCTTGAGTGCAAACATGCAGCTTGCAGGAGAGGCTGTTCTGCCCTTGTTTTTCTTAGTCCCTTCACTGTTACAGAGATCTTTACAAGAGTACAACAACCTCAGTGTGGTACACAGCATGTCCATCTACTGTAGCATCCTGGCTCAGGCAACTGCTGCTGAGGACTTTCAGGGGAAGAACATTAAGAGTGAGGAAAGTACAGCATAACAACTTTCCCTCTGAAATCTCCAAGAATTCTCTGGCTTTGTATTTCCCAAACCAGAGTCTATATTTGCAGCTTTGTCTTTAATAGAACTGACAGATTTATCTGCTTGGAATGTCTCTCATTGCTTTGTAAATCAGTTATGTTTCTGTTATAGTCAGTGCCTTGCAGCACTGCGTTTCACAAAGCACATGTGCCAAAAGGATTTCCTTTTGCTAGCATGCTAGGAAATGAAGAAAATCACCTAACCATGGCACCTTCCATAGATCACTGAAGATCTTACACAGCTTCATCTGTCATCTTTCTTCCACGCTGAAAAGGACATCTTATTTAAACTTTGTTTAGCCGACTGTCCTGATCTGCAATTGTGTGGGCCCTGGTATTGCTACACCCAAGTGAAATTAGATGCTCAACACTGCATGACACATGAAAAGGTGAACTCTGGGTGAACGCCTTCACAGCCCTCTGGGAAATACCTCAGCAGCCTTGCTTGCTAAATTAGCCCCACTCCACTGCAGGTTTGCTCAATGTAACAGAGTCCCCCTCTCCAAAATTTTAATTTCACTTTCATGATGTTCCCTTTGCAAAAACCAACAAAAATCCCATCACTTTACAAGGGGTGTTGCTGACATGGCAAAAGAACTGTGGAAGTAGGACAGAGTAAGGTTTTGGAGGCTGCACAGGAGAACAAAGTCCCCAGCCTCCCTCAGGCTCTCATCCCAATCTGACGAGTCAGCGCCAGGTGCCTCTCACAGAAAACACGTGGCAGCTCTCCACGATGAGCACAGCCATTCCCTTCCAGCCCTGGGAACACATTCTCCTCTCACTCCACTCAGCCACAGGGGCACAAGTACATATCGGGCAGAACTTGACTCCAAGGTTGCAAAAGCACTTTGGGCTCCTCTGGGATGGTTCTGTGTTCTCAGTTACTGTCTGGTATCTTTTGCCCATCCTGAGAAGGCTAAGTTGCCCCACCACTTTATGTTCTGATGCCAGTGGGCTGTACACAGAGAAATGCCACCACACTCTCACATCCTCTAAATAACCTAAGAGCCTCCACTGTAAATGTACTTTGAGCTGTTCTACCAAGCCTCCTGCTAACAGTTATCCAACAGACCAGAAATCCTCTCCCCAGCTGCTAAATTACTGGCTTGCTTCCTGTTCCTTTAGTGGCTGTTTTCTACAAAGATAAGTCACAGCCAAGAAAAATCACAGCACCATTCCTTATGAACTGGGCCTGAGCTAACACTGTGCATCCTCAGGGCCTGCCTTTTCTGTAATAACAGCTCTACCTTGCTGCAGAGCAGCAGGAGATTTGTCCTTGACCCAACAATTCTTCACTTAATCATCCAGAAAAGCTAAGCTTACATGTGGAGTACACATGGTGACTAACAGCCATCAGGGAGTTGATGAATAACCGTAACTCAATTCAAGTCCTTGATTTTCCCTTAAAATACACCAAACTTTGCTCCTGGGGTCAGTGACATGACCAGAATGGCATCCCTTTCAATTGCTTCCATTCTCTTAATCTACCAATAATGAAATCTATTTAGGTTTATACAAAGAGACAGGTCAGAAAAAAGAGGGAATGAAGGATGATTCTAGGAAGCCAGCCAAACACCAAAAGAGTGCTGGAAATCCCAAATTCTCTGAGTACAGCAGGAAATCAGGTGTTTTCAGAAGCCTTTCTGAGGCATGCAGTGGAGAAAATTACATGAACTGAATCTTTTTTCCAGCCCACAGAATTCACTGGACCCCATCTGTACAGACCTGACCTGGCCTCTTTGAGAAATCTGGTATCCAAACACTGGGAGAAAACAAGACAGGCCAAATATGGCTGAGCCAACTGATGCCAGAAGCACAATGTATTTTTTCTCTTCCATGTGGGCATGGATTGGACTAGCAAGATGAGGCAAGGAATGCAGATCCTTGTCAGAGAGTGCTGAAATCAAAAAGGCTTAAACAATAAAGCTGTGTCTGAGATCATGAAGCTAAGAGCAAGCTTTCCTGCAGTATTAATCAACTTCCCACCCACCACTGAAAACATGGCCAAAGCCATGTGGAGCTGGATCAAGTCACCTATAGGAGATGCTTTTGGCAAAGCCCCATATACAGCATCAGCTGTATGAAAACTGCTGGTTGGCTTTGACCTGCAAAATTCCTCTTCATCCACATTACCAGGAGAAGTTGATACAAGCCAAATTTGTTGTTAGCAGAAAACAGAGCAGCTCTCCTGAGGTGAATGGAAATTTCAAGAGCATTTCTCCTTGCTTTCCATGGGAGACAGGCAGAGGAAAACCTAACCTCTCCAAACTTGCTCGTCCATGTTGCATTGCTCCTACCATCCTGCTCCAGCTTCATCTTGCAGAGGTCATATTTGACAGCACACAAAAGCCAGCAGAAGTTTCTAACCAAAATCTCAGATTTTACAGCCATTTTTTTTTGCAGCTGAGCACTGTGATCTGTCAAAGAGCACAGCAGGTAGCACTGTGTGGATTCAATCTCCATCAAGCACCAAGCCCATGGCCCCAGCAGCTGTCAAGGATCTCTTATTCCTGCAGCACAGGCAGGAAGCATGGAACTGAATAATTAGAGTAAAAGAGAAAGGAAAGAGCAACCACTGTTACAGCAGGGTAGAACCTGGACCACCTTGTGTGAAGATATGCAGTAAAATGCCAGTCATTTTGGCACAGGACAGCAAGGGTGAAATGCAGTCACCCCAAGAAGGCAACAGTAAGAAGTCACATTGCCAGGCTGCCCTGAACAATCCAGGTATTGCAACCACCCTCCTTCCAGCGTAAAGTGTGGACAGGCTGGTGGGAAGGAGGAGCTGGTGGAGCTGGCAGTGCTCACTGGCTGATGCCCCCAAAGCATTTGCAGTGAGATGAGGGCTGTATTTTTGGAGCAATTCTCTGCTACCAGGAACAAGGCTTTTCAACAAAGAAATGCCCTTTGCACAGAACTCCTATCCCATTTTACCCACTCCGCTCACTCAGGAGAAATTCCAAGAGAACAACCACATCTGTTGCAAAGCCTTTTTGTGCTTACCTGGAATGAAATAAAGCCTCATACACACATTTATTTAAAGAAAGGCCTGGTGATCTCTTTGCTCATCAGGATGAAAGCTACATTGCAAGGTGAAGGAGGGAGGAGAAAGCAAAATTGTTGCTGATCAAATATGAAATTCATGAATTATGTTCCAGGAACCTGTCCCTGCCAATTGTCTAGTCCCAAAGTAATGTCTCATCTAAAAATCTAATGGAATAATAGCATGAGCAAGACTTGGGTCCAGAAACTGTCAGAAACATATACAAAAGACCTCACAAGGTAGGATCTCAAAGTCTTTTTGTAAAAGAAAGCTGATGACAACCAAAGCTCATTCTTCAGATCTCATCTCCTATCAGGGCTGGTTCACTTTCCTGACACTGAAAGGTCAGGTGAGCAGAATCTCATTCACCAATGCCCCCATGTTTAAGCAAGCAGTGTCCCCAGCCCAAACATACATAGAAAAACAGGCCATGAAATCACAACAGTCTTCC
This sequence comes from Parus major, assembly GCF_001522545.3. Classification (NCBI taxonomy): domain Eukaryota; kingdom Metazoa; phylum Chordata; class Aves; order Passeriformes; family Paridae; genus Parus; species Parus major. Next base: position 13,590,583 of record NC_031778.1, on the reverse strand, counting down.
CAGTTTCACTTTCCCTATCCATTTTTGCAAGGAGGACAGAGAAAGGACAACTACTGCTCAAAATCCAATAGAAATATAATTCAATAGAAAAGAAAATTCAGTTATCTCACTTAGCTTTCCCCTGAAAATGTGAGAACTAGAAATGTTTTGTTTACACCCCACTTAACAGAGAACCTCATATAACTCCAGTAAGATGCCTTAATGAAAAACCACAGTATACTGGTAGAATTTTCCTACCTGCATTTGGAGTTTCTTTCAAAAATTAAACTACCTTCTTTATTGTCTTATACAGTGCATAATCTGGAATTCCTATGAATTCCCTTATACATACAATCATGAAAAATGCTAAAAAGCTTTGCTCATGAATGAAGATAAAAAATTATGCTTATAAGAGGCAGGTACACAGAGAATACAGACCCTTCAAATGGATTAAGTAATTAGAAATCTCTCCTTTATTTTATAGATGTTACTGTGAAAATTCTTTGTAAAATTTCCCTGTGGATATTCAGCTCTAGCTTGCTATCCCTTGCATGAAAACACTTCCCAGCACAACAGAGATGGATATTGTTTGGATACAGTCCTGCTACACAGAAAGCAAGGAATAACATAGTGCTTGCTGGTTTCCCACTGACAGCTGGTCCCCACACTGTGATTAACAGACAAAGAAAGAAGATTACAGACCTCCTAAATTTGCTAACACAGTCTTCAGAATTAATTGCATGAGGTAGAAGCAGGAATACGAGGGTGTGAGCTGGTCCTGTAACAAGGACGCCTGTCCCTGAAGTCAGACAGAGCTGATGTACAGCTCATACCCAGCAGAAATCTGAGCACAATCCTCCTTGTTTGTTCCTGACTGCATTTTAGGAAGGGGCTGGCAGAGGCAGAGACAGAAAAATACTTGTTTGTAGCTGAAGCCACTCATCACCACAGCACAAACCGTACACCGAGCTGTGCTGCTGCTCTGGCTGGTATTGTTCTACTTGTGTCCAGGGAGACCTGCCTTGGATGATGGGCTGGGCCAAGATCTGAGGCCCCTGAACTGCTCTGTTCTCCTTGGTTCACAAACAACTCACAGGGAGGAGTGTAAAAAGACCATTCAGATTTACTTCTTGATCTGATGGGGTTTGGGGCACTTCCTAGTTAAGCTCAGGGATCAAACAGCTCTTACCCAACAGGCACAGCCCAGAGCTGGGCAAAAGTTATGTCAGTTCCCAAACAGTCACTGACATCCTCTGCCTACAGACAGGGACACCACTAGGAGGACCCTGCAAAATTTTTGTTACCAAGACACGACACCCTGCCCCAAATTATATTCTGAGTATTCAGAAATTAGGTAAGAAATATTCCACAGAACTTTGTGGTTGAGGAAGAAGCAGCACTTTACCCTTTCCCAGAGAGATGGCCCATGAAATCATAATGCTGCTAAAACATCTCTGCTTTCCCAAACTGAGGACATTCCACTTTGCTGCTGATTCTTTAGATCACCATATTGAGCTTTAAATCTGAAAGGAATGAGGGATTTGTCTTTACAGAGAAAACTGTGGGTCTCCTGCAAAATAAAGCTAGATACTGAGAGATAAAAGAAACAATGGGAAGGATTCTACTAATTGATGAAAGGAGTGAGAGGGACTTGTCTTTACAAACAAAGCCTAGTCTGCTGATAAATCAAATCAGATGCTGAGAGATGAAAGAAACAATTGCAAGAACCATAAATTCCATAGGAGTCCTGATTGACACAAGGAATAGAAAAGAGAGAGTACACATTAGAAGGGGGTCTTAGGCGTTCCGGAAAGTCTGTGCCTCTCAAGTACCTCGGTCCATAGGGAAAGAGAGAGGGACGGGAAATCGGGATAAAAAAGAGGCCTCCAAAACTTTGAGAGACCCCAGGGGAATGCCTCACGGCCTCTCCCTTTATCCGAATAAATTTACTCCTCCGTCGCCTTTTTGGACATAAACCTCTGGTGTTTGTGGATTAATTTTCCTGACGAACCTTCCTTCAAACGTTAACGATTAGTCAGGAAGCGCCGGGCCCGGCTGCGGTCTCGGTGCAGCGGGAAGGTGCCGGGAGGCTCGGGCAGCAGCCCTGCGGTGCTGGGTGCCGGCAGCAGATGGCAGGAGCGCACCGGCCAGCGGAGCCAGCCGAGCCACAGCGGAGCCAGCCGAGCCACAGCCGAGCCAGCCGAGCC
>NC_031778.1:13544059-13588073 GCF_001522545.3 Parus major | reverse complement strand
CTGACCGCGCTCACCGCGGATAGAAAGCCAGCTCTCTGGTGGAGCTTTGAGACCAGCACCAGGCTACCAAAGCGCGCTGCCTCCATCCTTCTCACCGGGTGTACACCAGGAGACCTCTGGCAGCAAACAATGCACGGGGTGGGAGCGAGACGCGACTCTAAGAGGGGATAAGCCAGAAGATAGACACCAAACCTGCCTACAAATCCTATTTAATGCCAGATTTCCAGCTTGTGATGACTGAAGGGAAAGGCCAGCATTTTGTCTAAGCCATCTGTACACAGCTCCTTTTGTGTCGTTTCTCTTTGAGTATTTATGCCACTTTGTACAGCAGCACAACTGAGCAGGCAGTGAGCTTCAAAGGAGAACAACTGCTGTTTATAGAAGCACTGTCAAGAATTTACTGCTAATGCATTTTGATAAGTTATGAAAAGAGAATGAATCATTGCAGGTAAATTTAGTTCAAAAATTAGATTTTCTATTTCTTCATCAAAAACCAAGTAAATTCTCAGCAATCACAGACCTGACCAGAAGCTGTTTTGTGTTCAGTGGAACCAGGTACTTCAGTTTAAGGACAGAGAGTCAGATTAAAGGTGAAGTCAACATCTAACTAATCAGTTTCCCTTATTTATTTCCCTCTTCCAAACATAGTGAATACAAAACAAGTAGTCTAGGAGCATTCAAAATTAAATGCAAAGGGGATCATCTAGGAATGTACATACACCCATGTGTATATGAAGAGCAGGGCTGGGATTTTGGAACTGTTTCAAGGCAATAAATAGAGAATCTATCTAGAAATGGGGGATGAGCAAAAAGCATTAAGAAAAAAAACCCAACAAAAACAGTGTTGTAAAGTTGTGCTTGCATGTTTTAATCCAGTGGATAAAATTTCTGAACTAAATCAATTTAAAATGCACCTAAATAGAGGAAACAAAGGAAGCCAAAACCAGCTTCTTAGTCAAGGGAACTGTATTTCTAGTCTGTCAATGTGACTTTTAGAGATTTAAAACACAGACCCTCCTCTCTGATGGATGTGCTGCAGAAAAGGTAGGAGGTTACAGAATGACTCCAGCTGTAGGACCAGGATCCATCAAAGTGCCCATGTGTCAGTGAAGGAACAAATCCAGAGTGGGAGTGGGAAGAGGGTGCATTTAATGCAGCCTTAAATGTGTGTCCTCTAACAGACAGCTGTGAACATCTGGCAACACAGAACACATCTGGGATGTGGGAACATCAAAGGAATAAACCCAAGCATCCTTTAGTTTACAGAAATAGCAAACTAACACTGCAAGGGCTGTGTTGGTAGCGCTGCCACTGCGTGAACTACCAGCATCAGCTCTCAGGGGTGCTGGGTATCTCCTGCAGACACTTCTGAAGCTGCAGTTAAATAGCTATTGTCACACCCACACTGTAGCTGTAGGCCAGCAAAACCCCTAAGGGAGGACACAAACATGTATTTCTCTACTCCAGAACACTGCTCAGAGTAGACACTGCTGGGATACCTCTCTTGCTGCCTCCAGACATGCATATCCAGAAGCAAGCCACCAGCAGGCCCATTTCAAGCCCTAGAATTGATTTCCAAGTATTGGATAGTGATGCAGGCTGTCCTGTCATGTTCTTTCCCCCTTGCCCCCAACCCCATATTCAGTCAGGAGTCAGGAGAAAGAGAGGTGAGTGGATAATTCTAACACAGTTCTTCACTCCTATTTTCCATTCCACACCAGTTAAAAGGAAAGGCCCCAGCCCCAGCAGTCAGTGTGAGGGACAGGGCTTGTTTTGCAAATGGGATGGGTGGAGGTCCAGTTTAAGGATCACAGGAGGAAATTCTCTCCTGTGGGGAAGTCAGGGTAGCAGGGACAACAAAAGGAACATGTCTGGAAAACAGCAGAGGAAGAATAAAAAGTGAATGAAGTGGCAAACAGAGCCCTCATAGGGCAATAAAACTTGCAGATTGCATGAGGAATACTTGTCAAATCCAGTGGGATGTGGTCTGCGTTTAAAGGGAAATTGTAGAAGCTCAGAAGTCACGCACGGGTTTACAACACTGAACAGCAACACTCACTAGAGCTCCTTGACTTTGGTGCTCACTCTGCCAAGGGTGGATGGGCAGGGCATGGAGCAGAGAGGGGGCAAAGACTCTGCACTTCAGAGTCATGCTTTTGAAAGCCCAGAGTATTTCAGCTCAGAGGCCTAAGACCAGAGTTTGTGTAACAGAAGAAACAAATGTGGAAACAAGTGAAGCAAAGACTGCTTACAGCAGGGAGGAAATGCAGGAATTTGGCTTCAAGAGAGCCTGCATTGCTAAAGAGCAATTGCTTGATTGCATGGAGGATGAATGCTGCGAGATGTCTTGAGTCTCCTGCCTCCTTGAGATGCTCAGCACACAAACAGCCCTGGCTCAGTGAGCCACAAACCACAGCTGCATTCCCCACACCAGTGCATGATGTGAAAGAAGCCTCTCTCACCTATTTCCCCTCCTGCTCAACTGAGCTGAGCTGAATTTGTGATCATCACGCAAGCCTTGTATCCCTTGCAAGCTAAAGCACTTTGCCTGCTCTTCCCAATACATCAGCTAGAATCAGGCTGCTCTGCCAACCCTTGTGTTCAAAACCTGGAACGTGGACTTAGCCCATGGAAACATGGAAGGAACACGAGGTCCACTGCTTGTCCCCAAGCTACAAGCTGCCAGACTGCCTTCCTGACTTCCTTCCCCTGCTCAGAAACAGAACTGGAATTCTCACAGCATTCTGTACTGGCACCAGAAGCTAGAGATTTAATGACAGCATAAAATTTAACATCACACTTGATTAAAAAGAGAAACAAAAAATGTAATTCTGAGTTGGCAAGGTGCCCAGGTGGTATTTTTCCCCGTGCACTGGAGAACTCAGGGACAAGTCCAATCACTAGAGACTTGCACAAACACAGCTCGGGAGTAAACACCCTTAGCCCCTGACTGGTCAGGGCAGAGGTGGTGTGCGATTGTGAGAGCCAGCCCCTCTGCTGTCCTGGCAGTGGCATGACATGCCAGCAGCCTCCATTCTAACAGAGGAAGGTATTTTTTACCTCTTCTCTATTGCTTCAGATGCGTGTCTCCACACAGCATCCCACTGTCTTCCCTCCAAGGTCACACACACGCACCACTGAGGCAAAGGCTGGGACAGACAACCACACCGCTGGCAGCATGGATGCTCTTCCCATTTTATGTCTTTTAAAAGCTGGTAACTTGAAGCAGAGAGAAAAGGAATCAATAAATGGAAGAGTTGCAATCTCTTCTGGGTATGTTAAGAGCCTGGCTTTTGGCTATATTCAGCAAATTAGTGTGGGGCTCTTACACACTTCTTTCTGCTCTCTGTGAGGTGAAAGCAGGACTGCCGCCAGCTCTGTGACTCATGCAAACACAGGGGAGGAAACATAAAACAAGCTGCCGGCTTGCTCTTTCCCAGGGCTTAATCACACCCTTTGTAACTATTTGATGTGCCTGCTCCAGCGCATCCGAAGTTGCAGCATGAGAAAAAGCGGGGCTAGGGCTGGGCTTCGACAGCTTTTGCACAGAATTGCTGCCAGAGCCCCATCTCAGGCTTCCCACTGAACAGAGAGAGGAAAATAGAGATCTGTCTGCACTTTTGAGACGGTAGCTCTCAACAGTCCCTGCCAGCTGGACAGAAATAACTGTTATGTTTTCTTACAAACTATTTTTGGCTAGGACACACAAGAAGATCCCTTCTCATCCATCACCTCCATATACCAACCTTACAAGTATCCACAGAGCTGTTCCTCCCCTAAGTCTCCAAATCCTGAGCCACAGACAAGTATTTGTATTGGATTCGAGTTCAGGCACTTGGCAAAGATGTGCTGGAGGTGCTTGACAAATGTTCAATATTTGTTATTTGGTCATATTGCCAATTCTTGTCTTCTGGTTTTTTTCTGAAGATCTGGAAGTTTCTGGAGTCCTAAGGCAGGGCAAAAGGCTCAGCTTAAATTTATGAAAAGAAATGAGCAATTCCTATCCACGACAGCTGCAAATAACCAAAAATATCCTGAAGGAGATAAGTCTTACTTAAAAGTAGAAGAAAACAGAACAGAAATAAAAATACACCAAGAGCTTTTAATTTTAGAGTCCAACTCAGCTTCTAAATGCCTCAAGTTTAGCAAACCAGTTCACTGCTACTCCCTCTAAACTTTCCTTTGTATGGCTGGCATCAGCTCTCTACAAATTTATTGAGTAAAAAAATGGTGAAGTAAAACCTACTGGGTCTCATATAGGGAGATGGAGAGATGGCACTGGTGAAAGGGCCAGAGGGATCCCTGGGACAGTGATGTCTTGGGAAAACACTCCAAAAAAGGAATCTGCCTGCAGCCCTAGGGGTGGCAGGGGCAGGGTATATTCTTCTCTGGTCAGAGAGCTTCTTCCTTTGGAGTGCAGGAGTGCAGTGCATCTTCTCCCAGCAGCTAGGGGCCCCTGTCTTGCTGTGATCTCCTAAGTGCCCACTTTCACATCACAAACTCTGCTGGATTTCTAATATCCCTTCAGAGTTCTTCCATGCAGGCAAACTCCCCTCAGACTCAAAGCTGAAGAGCAGCAATGTACACTTGTACTGGAGGTGTTAGAAACACCACGGTGAGCAGGGAAGAAAGGCTCTATTCCAGGGACCACTTCCTGCCAGGTCCTGCAGCACAATTTGGGTGCTGCTGCCAGGGAAAGAGCAAGAGGTTTCCAGGAGCTTAGGGAGCCCTCACTTGCTCACCAGCTTTGCTGCTGGACTCCTCACTTGCTTCCCTGCTCAGTGTGAGTTAATTATTCCCACCACAGCACAGTGCTTGCCCCACTGGGGCATCTGGAAGAAGCTTTCACACAAGGCAGTGCTGTGGCATGGTGCAAAGGGGGACAGAAAAGCAAGTTGAGTTCAGCAGTTCTCCTAAGGCAACACACATCAGCATATACAAAAGGCAGGTCCTGCCTTCCCTTCTGGATACTGTCAAAGCCCTCTCAACCCCATACCAGGCAAGGTGAGGCTCTGTCCAGGGCTCTGCACACCTCCAGGCTCCTCCACCTTCAGCTGATGTCCCAGAACATCCCCTAGGACCAAATGAAGGGCACATCTGAACAGCTGACAGAAGCCTGTAGGCACCTCACTTCAGCCAGCTCTCAGGCCTGCCAGAGCTCTGCTGATACCCAGAGCCCGACAGCAGCAAACCCCTGCAATGCCACGCTCTAACACCAACAGCTGCAGCCTTCATCACTGCCTGAGGATTATCCTCCTCTGACCCCCCCTGCAGCTCCTCTCTGTGATCTGCCCACCCCACTCCACAGCCTGGCACAAGGCCAGGCTCCCCTGCTTCCAATCTCCATGACTCCATCTGTCCAAGTCCTGGCCTTTTTCAGCACCCATCTGATGCTCCAGGGCCACAGCAGCTCAGCCCCAGAGCCTTCCACCCATCAGACACCTCCCAAAGGGCTCCTCAGGGACTCACAAATAATGACAAAATGAAGTTTTGAATGTCGTCCTCCTTAAGACCACTCATTTTATCTTTCCCCCATCTGTGTGTACCCAGGGAGCCAAGAGCCTCACTCCCTCGCTATTTCTGGATTTGGGCAGACCCTCCTCGGCTCGGCTACTGAAGATGTCTGGCATAGCAGACAGGCCAGAGCCTGGCATTTGGTTACACCTTTCAGGCTCTCTGTTTAGCTTCTACCCAGAGATAACAGACCCCTGCCAAGAAACTTAGTTGTCAAGGAGACCACTTTCAAACAAGTTTGCTAGAAACTATGTTATTATCAAGGGTAGCACATCGCTGCTGCGGAGCACTCGGGTTAACTGCCTGCTAGCTCTGCCTCAGAGAGAGAGAGATCAAAACGAAGTTGGCAGCATAACCAAGTCCCAGAGTTCATAATTTCATATACAGGATTCTCTGGAGGCAATGCAAGGTCACCAAAGAGAGCTGTGCTCCTCCTAGTGTCATGGCTCAGCCTCCCCCTCACTCTCTTACACTGATTTTATAATCCAAATTCAAGCCAAAACGCAAAGAAACAGATCCTAGCCTTTCACTAACATTGACTGAGTCTCCTCTGGGAACTACGTATTTCAGATAGCAATATTTAACCTAGAAACAAATGAAAGCAGGAGCAGCTGTACAGGGAGAGCACAAGACCAGACAGGTGGGTTGGGATGGTGCTGAGCAGAGGGCTGGCAGGCGCCTAATGAAAGACACAGCCGAAGGGCATGCAGAGTTTCACTCTATGGATGCAGTTCTCTAGCTCCCACTGCATGTTTCCTCCCAGTCCTGGTAGAGGACAGATCTCTATGGCAATAAAAGCTCCTTTTTTATTTGCCTCTGCCTTCAGCAATAATAATTGCCATTTTCTCTGTTTCCTTCTTCAGACACTGGGTTAGCTAAGAGGGAGAAATCTGCTACCTCCACCCCTCTTACACTACAAATAAAGCTCCCTCAAAGCAACATTACGAGCTACCAATAACTTCACCAACACTGAAAAGGCAGCAAGAAAACAGCAGCCAGGAACAAAGAGTGCATGTGGGTAATTGGGAAGAGTTACCCTGCACGTAATCTTCAAAACCAGCCAGAAAAGAAGCAGTTGCAGGAAAAAAAGGCACTTGCAAAACTACCAGGTGTCAGCTGATCTATTTCTAATTGCCTGAAATGACAGCTCCTGACAGCATAAAGCTAATCTTACATCTCTGGAGAGGAGTTTCAAAGGTAGGAGATATTTCCTGGCACAGGGAAAAAGCTGAGCTGGGAATTCAGGTTATAAGGCGCATAACAGAGTGGGAGCCATTTTAAGGTCTTCAATCACTTACTACAACACGGAGCTTTATTTGGTGCAGCCTCTTCCGTACAAAACACGTAAAAATAGCAACTGGTGAGACATGAAAATCAGAGATAGTGAGCTTGTGCCAGAGACATTTAAGGGCAATGATGATCTGCTGTTATGGCTTCAAGCAGTGATTTAAGACCCCATAATTAATTCAGCTCTATGCTGGCCATGAATGAGGGGGGGAAGTATCAATGGTTATAATTCCATCTTCAAGATAAAGCAAGCCTGAAAATGCACTGGATGTAAAGGGACAAAATTTAGCAAAAAACTCAAAATATGAAGTTGAGAGTTTCATTCCATACCAAGTTTTTGCACAGTCTCCTACCATCAAAAAGACCTAGACTGTTAAGCTTCTTATGCAGTTTGTCTAGAGATGAAATTCAGCACCAATTTATCATGTGGCAAAGTCTTCTCTGATGAACCTTCCACTAAAAGAGCAGAAACCATTAGCAGGTAAATTCTTCTTACTATATACATTTATTGAAATCTGAATTCAGCCTACAGGGTCAAACTAAAGAATATAATAAAATTTTAAGCACCAAAATTCTTTTCTCCCTTTTTTTTTCCCCCCAGGAGACTGGTCACTAGATTTTCACACTTTCTTCTCAGTAACATGCATGAAGCATCTCAGTCAATTTGTATAAACTCTAAAAATTATCACACTGAGAGCCCTCTATGCCCTCAGTCCCATGGTAAATGCATGGTGACTCCCTTAACCTAAGTAGTATGTTTTTATCCTGAGAAAACAGGTTCACAGCCCAGCCCGAAAAGCTCATTTGGTCCCCTATTAGGCCACTGGAGGCCCCTAGAATTAATGCTGAGTGGAGGGAGAAAGTAACCTTAGAGAGGAAACAGAAACTCCAGAAATATGTCTCCAGTGAAACAGTGGGTCTTAGGGAAAAAAAAAAAAGGAAAGAAAAGGTAAAATTTGGCCTCCTCTGTGCTGAATTCTGTTTTTTTAAATATCAGATAAATCCACAGAGCAGTACAGAAGACAGAAATCCACTATGGCCAAGACCAAAACATTCTGAAATTTGACTTCCTTTGGAATTGAAACAAAGGAGACATAAACTCTCTGAAATTATCCACAAGAGGAAAAAAAATCTAAAAATATTTCAGGTATTTAGGTACAGAAACAGCAAATAGAAAATACACAAAGCATTTCAAAAACTTCAAATGCTCTGTTCCAGAAAAGAAACATCAAATCTTGTTGTTTTTCCTTCAGCATGGAAAATCAGGGCAATGCAGTCTTGTGAGTTACCCCACTCAGACGGAAAATGATCCAAGCTTTTTGCTACAGCTCTGCTTATCAGGTTTAAAACAGCTTCACTCACACCCTTTGCCTTCCAGAGCAGGATGCTCTGGGCTGAGAGGCCGAACCTTTGGCCAAGAGCAGCAGAGGTGAACTTTCCCTGTTGGTGACCCTAGAGGACACGTGTGTGCCCAGGGGAGGTGGTGCCCACGCAGAGGGACAGGAGCTGCATCCACCCGACAGCGCCGGAACCCCACGGCCAGGCCTGGCTGCCCCAACACACACAGGACAAAGGCAAACAAGCTGGAACCCAGCCTGGAGCACTCTGCCAAAACTGTTTGCCAGAGGGAAATCCCAAAAGACTATGGCCTGGAGCCAAGGATGTGAGGACAGAGAATTAAAGAAGTCCATCTAAAGCTGACTGAACTTCCTTGTCCTCCAATTGCTGCGCAGTGTCCTCAGGACTGATGGGGTCTTTCTGTGGAACAGACATCAGGATAAGGAGCTCCTTTGGAAAAACCCAGGAGAATGGATAGAAGTATTTGTGAGCATTTCTCACCCTCAACACAAGCTCTAATGACAAATGACCATACAAACCACTGTTTCCACACGAAAAAATAACAGTGTCTTGTGCACCTAAGTGACATATATGTGCAGGAGCACCACATTAAGACTTAGGAAAGATTTGGTGTCAAGATGGACACCAAGCTAGTTTGGGATCACAAAACTGGACTGAATTTTCCACAGAGTGGGAAAGGACCCAGACAATACAAGGAATTTCTGATCTGGGGAAGTACAACAAAACCAGAGAGTTTGATATCCACAGTTCACACCAGGACTTGGCCCCCTTTGCTCAAAAAAAGCCCTAGAGAAACTCAAACAGAAAGAGACAGGGAGATCAACCAAAGCCAATTAGCAGACTCCAGCCAGAAGGCAGAATTATCCTTGCCATTACTGGCATGCTGAATTTCAGCTGCAGATGAAGGCTGGAAACTTTGACAGTAGGAGAAAATCAGCTTGAGGGCTTCCAACAGGCAGGTCCCAAAACACACAGTTAGATTTATTTAACAAACAAAATACACTACAACTAGCATTTTCTCTTATCACTGTTAAGTGGGGATTTTCCAGTTTGGTTTTTTTAACTCTTGGTAGTTTCCTAAAAAATTCCAGGGTAGACACTGACTTTCTTAGTGAATATGTAGCCTCCAGTATGAAAGCTTGTTTCTCCCATCCACCTTTTACAAGCCCTGGAGCAGCTGAATATTCCTTTTTTGAAGTTAATTGAATTTGGGCTGAATGAGCAAGACGTCGGTCAGCAAAGCATCAGCATGTTCTCAGGGCTCAAAGATCCAGAAGGGTGGGGCAGAAATGAAGAGTTGAAAAGGATGTGACATATCCATCCCCAGGACTCAACAGATCACTTTCATGAGATACTTCCGTGGTCAGTTATCCACGCTCATGTATATGTGTAGGCAGACACCAGACCCCTTTCTCAAGATGCAGAGCAAGCAGTAATCCCAAAATAGCTGCACTGACATCCTAAAGATTTCTCCATGAGTAAGGTACAACTCAGTGAGAGCAAGGACGCCAATGATAGCCAATTCAAGTCTGTAGCTCTCCTATCCTGGATTGATTTATTAATTTCTTCTGTGCTGGTGATTATAAAGAGGGGGAAGGGGGTGAGGAGACAGAGACAAGGCCCTTGTGTGCAATGAAATTAAATGCACAGCAGCAGCCATCATTAATGATGCATTATGGAGTAACAAAGGGAGCCTGGTTGATTGACACTCCCTAACAAGTTGTGTATAATAAACACTTCTCTCTAAACAGAAGGTTCCTGATTATGGGATATGTTCCCCCTCATGTTAATGATGATGTTTATTGTCATAAACGCACCCCACTTGAAAGGGGAGTGGCATCCAAAATAAAAGGAGGATTGACTGGGAGATGCTTGACTGAAGAAGCCACGAGGCCACCTTGTTGAGGTCTGTACACAGCAAAATGCACAAGGCTGAAAAGTCATCCTGGAAAATAAACGACTGGAAAACGAGTATGACGATCAGGGGCATGGATGCTCTGGATTTAGCTTCCTCAGAGCAGGATCTGGACTGAATTTTTATAATCCTCTCTAAAGAGGTAAATATTAGTGTAGAACCTTGGTTCTACATAGAGCACAGAAGCTGCCTGGGGAACCTGCTTGGGGGTACAGGCAGCCCTGCTCACCCACACACTCAGAGGAGCACCCTGACACAGGAGACACCTGCCTTCTTTCTCTCAGCACCAGCCTGGCTCAAGGCTTGACAGAGCAGACCTGGAGCATCAGCACTTAACCAGGACTGCCCACTCTGAACTGGTGGGGATCCAGCCAGTTCATGCTGACACATTGCTGTCCCCCAGGATCTCACTTGTCCTCAACAGCTTGTCCTTCTCTCCCCTGATAACTCTTAGTGCAATCACTCTCATCTCTTTCGCTCATCCCTCTACCAGTACTCACTCCTTCCGTTTGATCCTAATGATGAGAGGCTGCAAAGAGCTCATGAGAGTCCATGGGTGACAGACTACAAACCACTGCTGCTTGGGTTCAAGCCACAGCCCCTCAAGCAGGTGGAGTCCAAGCCAAGGGCTGTACAGTCCTCACAGGACTGGAACACATTCCAGGCCACTCAAGCCATATAGAACTGCACCAGTTCAGATTTCCCAAACCCTGTCTCACCAGCAGAGAATTTATCTCTAATAGAAACAGGGCAATCTACTCAGGGACAACTCTCTTAAAGGGAAGGTTAACTTCATTGCACGGCTTTAACACCTTTTGCTCTTCAGGACTGAATCCAAAATGAAATGGAATGAAAGGACTCAAGCTCAATAGAAGCAGGGGGGTCATTCCTAACCAGAAATGTTCACATTCAGAAATGCATCTGAACAAGCATCCCAAACAAGCCCATTTCCAGAGCTCTACAGGCCAGAGGTTAGGCCCTGAAGCATGTCATGTGGAAGGCTGCTGGCAGACATTGAACAGAGGGTGTAAACTCTGAGTTTCCCAAAGAGCAATTAGAAGAGAAAGGCAGGAAATTTGCAGCTCTGTAATTAATGCCAGTGAGAAGTCAGAACAGAGGGTGACATCACCACAGCTAATTACAACTAGGGGGAAGGGTAGGACTAATCGTTATCCTGACCCTGTGATCCATATCTGACTTGCTTCAATTGTGCTGCTGGCCAGACTTCCCAGGATGAGCGTGATTCCCATGGTATGATTTTGGCTCTGTTCATGCCAAGCACGTGTGAGGCCAGGCTCCCATATATTTCACACAGTTATTTAAAGAAGAGAGTAGTCAGGAATGAGTCTGGGGACCGATCATAGGGCTGCCCATGGGTCTTGCAGCAAGACAGTCCCTTAAAGCTTGTGCTGTAAGATCCTGTAAGGCACTGAGGAGCTGCCAGGCCTGACCTCTCTTCCCCTTCCCGCATTTAACTGCCCAAATCCCTTTTCCCACACCCACCCCAGAGCTGGCACTACTCCAGCAGTCAGAAATAAGTAGACATCTGGCACCAAATGTGCGTGAAGCACTTCTGCACTCCTTGTGCCAAGACAATTCTCCCCAGGCTGTCACCATCGGTGGCCTGGAAGCTGCTATTTCCACATGCACACAGGGGACGGATGGCAGGGCTCTGTAGCTCATTGCCATAGATGGGTAGATGGGTCACACAGCAAGAAAACCCAGAAAAATCAGGAGTTGCTTAAGGAAGGTCTGCTCTCACCTACCAGTCAGACCTCAGAAGACATTATTGATTCATCTTGCTGTCCTGATGCCATCAGTGTTCTGAGATGAGCCCATGAAAGGAACTCTGTGTCACCATAAGAAAAAGTCAAAGGTATGTCCAGATCTGAAAAGCAATTGTTGTAGTGCTACACAAAGTCACTATTTGGTACACTTTGGTACCAAATTTTTAGCCATGGTCTTCAGCTGCCCCATTCAGCCATTGCATCTGATCCTCACAAGCTGTTTAACCCTCTGACTCAGTGGCATTTAGCTCTCCCACTGCCATGCAAAAGGATAGCAGAAGACTGACAAGTGCTCTGCAGAAATGCAACATTACAGCAAAAAATCCCTCAGAAACAGGAACCGAAACAAGGCAGGCAGCATACTGTAGCTTGTGCTCTCCACCACCCTGAAGGGACATGCAAGCACTCTGCCATGTAAAGGAAATGATTTCCAAAGCTGTTTGAGTGAAATGGCGTATCAGTACTGGGAGCTGTCAGTTCCAAGGAAAACTAAACAAGGTCAAAAATTACCCAGACAGAAAAAGAAAAGCTATATCCAGAGAAAAGGGAAGGGGAAGTTGCATCGTCTTGCTTTTATTAAGGTTGTTCTTTATAGAAAAGGTGACGTTAGTATGTGGAGTCACTATTTTGGCATTGCATGAAAGCAACAGGCCCAGTGCAGAAGCAGAGAAAGTAGCCAGTTTCTGATGAATTCTTCAGGGTGAATCCAGTGTAAGTTCAACCTGACAGCATAAAGAAAGGAAACCCACCAGACAGAATTTTACTTTGAGTCTTGATATAGGAGGTGTTAATAGCACATAAAAATTATTTTTAAATGCTTTTCTAAATCACTGTGTAAGTGAAGCACTCCTGCCAAAAATATTTAACTATTATATCTAAATAATGTCAGAGATGGTACATATTATATGTTAGTGAAAATTTCTTTGTGGAATTTAGCTATGCTTCAGTAATGTTTCAAAGATTAAAAACATGATGGAAATTTACAGTGTGACTTCAAAGTATGACATCTGTCTGTTTATACAGAAAACCACAGTAGTACCTAACTGCTAGTCTGCAAAGTTTCACTACAAATTCTTTTTAAAATCTTTCTCACATCCTTCTCCCCTTTCCCTGTTCTTGTTTTCAAAAAGACTGCAGGAATCTCCTGGATTAAGGGAAAACTCATGGTCCAGTAGCATGCAATATTCAGTCAGTCCTAAGGCTATTACAGCACGCTTCTCCCATGCAGAGATAAGCAGTGGGTTAGAAAAATATCTGAGCAGTTCCAAACATCAAGATAATTTCACACCTCGATGGAAAATACGCAGGCTAATATTGCAGCAGTCATTTTGGCATTCAGCATACAGTCATGCTAAAATCCACAGAAGAATATAGCTACATTCCTTCACAGGATTAGAAGACTGATCCATATACCACTGAAACCAATAAGATTTTTTTCCATTAAGTGGGAACGGGGTGGGATCCTATAAAACATTTACTCAGTGAGCTTTCACGAGACACAGAAGTGCAGAACAGCTCCACTGTCAATGCTGAGATACACCAGCACACAGTGATTTGTAATGCAGACTGCATGTGCTTATTTTCTATCCTTCTAGAAGGGAAGAGCTGATTACAGAATGGGGTAGGTAATGAGGTAACATAGCTGGGCATTGCAAATAATAAATAAACAGGAATAAATACATAAACTCATGGCCATCTAAGGAATAAAGCTAAGGTAAAATCAGTAGCACCACTTTTGCATATGCCAGAAAGGTCATGCATGCAGCTTTTGAGGACAGTCATATGCTAATGTGATGTTTTAAGAAGAGAGTTTAGATGATATATATAAGCAGTCCTAGCAGAATGCAACAGCTCTTAAAGAGCTTTACGTGGAAAGTTTTTGTAGCATATACACTAGTATTTTGTGACAGGCTTCTAAAGTCACAGAAACACACTAAGGCAACCTAACACATATGTATGGTCTTAAAAATCAACCCAGCCATCTGTGTCCCCTGCTGTTGGAGGTGAAGAAGCTGACCCAGTGTGTCTTTGAAAGTCTCACTCAAAGCCCCGTGGTGGGTGCTAAGGCGACAGGGGCAGAGCGAGGGCTGGGGCATCAGAAATAGAACTGGAATAGAAACCCAGCAACATTTGTGTGTGGGTGGGTGTGGGTGTGGGTGTGTGTGTGAAGAGTTGGGTGGGAGGAAAAAAAGCCAGCACTGAACACTGTCAGGAGACCTTTGCCTAACAATCCTGGCCAAAAGATACCCCACTGCAGCAGATTTCCAGTGTGGGAAGTCTATTTCCACCCTGAGGTTTTACAGAATGAACACCAGAACCTGAACCTCCTGCCTGGAAAAAGCCATTTCAACAGAAATCTAATGAATGGCTGACAATGTTCCTGTCTACTAATAAGTATTAGATAAAACTGATGAAAAGCAATTAGCAGAGAGGATAGTGGGTGGAGGAGGGGAAGGTAGAGAAACACACAAGCAATCAAGCCCACAAACTAAGAGCTGTTCATGTTTGGTCATAATGTTTGTTCCAGCAAAACAAGCTTTGTGAATTACATGTTTTGGATCAAAATCCTTAAGAAAGACTGTGCTCCACAGTCTGCTACAGAGCACATCCCTGTCTCAGAAAGAGGGATCTGTGTTATACAGCCACCCATTCAGACACTGGTCAAACCTCCCTGTCAGCAGAACTCTTGAGTTCCATATCCAAACCCCTTAAAAAGAGGGTCTGAAAAGGGGGTGGATAATATACTTTAAATTCCACTGCTATGAGTAAGGGTTGTTTAAGAAGCCAGAAAACATGCATTTATCTCTTTAACATACTTGGAGATTCTTTTGGTCGAAGTGCTGGAGACAAGGGCTCAGCAAATGAAGAAGGAATGAGAAGGTGTCAAGCAGCAAAATACAATGGCAGCCACATCAAAGAAACTCATGCACGTGAAAAAAGCCAAGCAGCTGACCTGTCTGCACAAGTCAATGGCTGTGCCTTTTGTTCTTAAACACTGTTACTGTTCACCATACTTGCATTTACTTTTCCTCTCACCCACACTGGCACAGCTGCCCTGCTTGTGTGAAAGAGGAACTTGTGAGCTCCAGCACTCACCAGGGTGATGCCTCACACAAGCAGGCTCTGACAGGGATGCCAGTGAGACAAGACTGTGCAAAAGGCAAAAATGACAGGGTGGGACAGACATCATGGCAAAGAAACAGTGTTCAACAACACCAGAAGAACAATCCTGGGTCATTTAATCGACCATGGACTGACTGACAGTAACAAGGAGTAGAAACTTCAGGGACAAGTGTGAAAATGCAGAGTAGCCCACAGCAATACCTCCTCTGACACACCTTCCCTGGCTTTCAGCAGTGCATGGCTTAGAGGTTTCTGCATGTAGCCTTGTAAATGCTAAATAGTCACTTTGGCAGGAAAATTGTGAATGAATTTTCACAACTCCTTTTAAACCCATTTATTTGTATTTTAACCTTCATAAGTCATAGGTCAACAATCTCCATGCTGCAACTATGGGTCATGAGAAATGTTTGCATTTTAGCAGCCACTTGCTAAGTTTACTGGTGCCTGTAATTCTTCTGAAGTGAGGAAGATGGTCAAAATTCATATCCTATCACCCTTTCCACCACATTCACTGTCATTCCTTTCAAGGGAAAAAAGAGTAAAGCACAAAGGGGAAATTCCTTCTAGATTGCAGTCACGAAAGCCACAAGAGTTCATTATTCTAAGCCGTTTCTTTCCTAAAGGAGTATCTTAACAGTTTGGGGTACTCAATGGCTGCTTTACAAGAAAGAGAAAGATCATACTCTGATCCAGGCCTGATGATTAGAAAAAAATCTTCACTGCCAGGCAATGACAAGTCTGGGCAAAGTGCTTCTGTAAATGGTATGAGTATTATCAGTCCAGACAAGTCCCACTGCAAAACAGAGACTGGGGCAAAGGGAGGAAGGCACCAGGGCACACACATCTCTTCTGGCACTGCTGGCTAACAAACCCTGCTCCAGGGGAAAGACCTGACAAACTATGTCTGGCTTGCTCATTGTCAAATTAAAGTTGATGTATGGGAGATCTGTAAGAACAGCTGTAATGGAAGAATGCTGTCAGGACTAAAGGGAAGATGTGGGAATTTGATAGTAAAGCCCACTTTCCCTGTCCACCCCACCCTGCTATGTATCAGTCAGACTAGAGCAACAATCACCTCTGAGAAGAAGCAACTGCCTACTGAGCCCACCCTTGTACCTGTAAAGCCAGCTGGCTGGTTGCTTCAGGAGAGGATGAAAGACTCTGAGGTTTCTCCTAACTGTGCTACCACAAGACAGCAGAAGAGGATTATTCCTCACAGCCTGTGCGGTGGCACTCCCCAGAACCTGCTTCCATCCTGGATCCCAGGCAGCCCAACAGCATCACTGAGCACCAGCATCCTCCAAAGCAGTGCCCAACAGCTCTGTGGGTCCCTGCACACCTTATGCTTTGGGGGGGAGAGCAGCTACTCTGAGGAGCCATCTGACAGGGGCCTCACAGGGAATCTGGGTGCAAGCTCCCAAGGCTAGACTACATCCCTAGCTAGAGAGGTCTGTGGGCCCAGCAGCAGCTCCCAGGACACTGCTGCAACCCTTTGCTCTTCCTAGAATCACCACGTGAATCTGCACCGAACTCTGTCTTGAAAGGCAACGAGAAAGGAGAGCAGTGTTGCATAGAGATTTCACTTCCATTAAGTCAGCAGCACCATGAGTTATTCAAAGCAATTTTTCCATCCAGGACATTTCAGGCCCAAGGCTAGAACTTCACAAAAAGACAAAGGAGAACAATACTTCACAGGTTCTGTTTTCCAGCCTTCTCTTTCAAGAGTTCTCTAAGTCCCAGCACACAGTAGAGTCCAAACTTACCAGTGTTGCATACAAATATTAACTATTAACTTGGTACTGTCCAGAGATTGACAGAGGAAAGAAGGAACAAGCCTGGCCTATTCCAAGACAAACTCTCAGTACTTTGCATTGCTGGTGTTCACAGAATCATTTAGGTTTAAAAAGACCTTTAAGATCATCGAGTATAATTGTTAACCTGTCACTACCAAGTCTGTCACTAAACTGTGTTCCTAAGGATCACAAGTACAATCTTTTAATGATGCCCAGGTATAGTGATTCATCCATTTTCCTGGGTAGCCTGTTCCAATGCTTGACAAACCTTCCTATGACAAAATCTTCCATATTGTCCAATCTAAACCTTCCCTCATGCAACCTGAGGCCACTTCCTCTTGGACTATTGCTTGTTACCAGGGAGAAGAGACCAACCTCCATCTGGCTACAACATTTCAGGCAGTGATAGAGAGCAGTGAAGTCTCCCCTTAGCCTCCCTTTCTCCAGTTAAACAACCCCCGTTCCATCAGACACTCTTCATAAGATTTCTGGTCGACATTTCCCCAGCTCCACTGCCCTTCTCTGGACACACTCCAGCACCTCAGTGTCCTTCTGGTGGTGAGTGGCCTGAAACTGAGCACAGGATTTGAGGTGTGGTGTCACCAGTGCCTAGGCACTCCACAATAGTCACTGTCCTGGTTCTGCTGGCCAGACTATTCCTGATTCAAGCCAGGATGCCACTGGCTGAACCATCCATGCTAGATGAACCATTGTCCTCATTATTGTCCAGCTCCACTTGCTAAGCCTCACTCATTTTATGCCAGGGCACCTGGGTAGGTGGGGCAGTCACAGAGGGGATGTGCCTGCCATGCCAGAGAGCACCTGTTACATTATCCCACATCCTTCATGCCCTGTGTTCAACCAGGTGGACAGAGAATAGGGAATCCTCATATTGTGCACCCTTATCAGCCTGTTGGGTGTGTCTCAGGGAAGGCAGGATGCAATTCCATTAGTCTGTATCTGTCTTGCTGGTTGAGTTTGCAGGGCTTGGCACCCCTCTTTGCCAGCTGCTGCACCACAGCCAGTTTGTCCATCCTTGGTGGTGTTGGTGTTGGAATTGGAGATACTCCTGATCACTGATGTTCCCCAGGGGCTTCTTGAATAGGTGTGTGGGGGTGCTTGGCCACTGTTAGACCAGGTCCTGCCCAGGTCCTATCAGCGGCTGCTCACAAGCTGCAGGCTCCTGGAGGATCTCTCAGCTTTCCAGGAGTTTTCCCCTGTTCAGTAAAACCCCCACTGAGCACTGTACTGGAGTGTTCCACTGCAGATCATGCAACCACTGGAGTCACTGGCCAAAGCAAATTCCTGCCAACTTAGAAGATCCTCACATGATCGGCTAGCCAAAGCCATGGTGGCTTTTCCTCTGCCTCTAGGATAGAACATAATATGCTGTACAGTTATGTTGCACAGGGTTCCCAGAAATACTGCTGTAGTGAAAGAAATCAAATAATTCATTTAAGCTATCTTGCAATGTAAAAACCCCCATGAAGATGACTGGGCAGTAATCTCTTTTGGGCAGTGTTGTAATCTCCTCTGAAAACAGTTGTGAAGTCTGATCCCATACATGTGCCCTGACAGATGAATAAAACTAGCTAAGTTTTGCATTTTTTGTATTCACACTTATTCCATATAAGCAATGTGTTTCAAGGATGAGGAGAGCTCCTGAAGCTAGCACATTTGATCCAACCTTGCCCAGACAGCCCAGTAAAGCCTATCAGCTGAATTCCTACTCATTAGAAAGACAGAGTATCCCCTTCAATCTAACCTGTTCTTTGCTCTGCTCTGCTTCCTATCTCTGCTGAAATTAAAACCAACCCAGCTTAGGAAATGTGCTGCAACTTACTACTGAGAGATCTGCCACTCCCCTTTAACCACCATAATGCATTTCTTATAAAGGAACTTACTTTGACCCTAATTTCCTTCCTTCCGTCCTGCTTGTCTCTGCTTATAGCTTTGCTTTTCAAGCTAAGCAAACACAGTGCTACAGTGGCCATCTGCATAATCACAGCAGCTTGTGGTGCTGCCAGGTATTTAATGACAGAGCAGCTCCATCCCCAACCTCAGGAGGTTTCCTTGAAGCAACGTCCTCCCACTCTGCTGCTCACTTCACCTGCAGATGAGTACATACATGATGTTTCTGAGGGCTGTCTCACATCAATTACATCCTTCTCTTTGAGCCCTTCTCCCTTGATAAGCTCTTGCATGCATTACACCCTTTTGTGCAGGCATCAAGCAGTCTTTTGTTTAGAGGCACTTGCCTCCTCCTCCTCTGGAGCTTAGTGACCCAGGAGTGCTGGGTTTTTGCACCTAATCTTCTTGTTAAGGGTGAATCTGTCTCCAAAGGCTCTTTGCACACCCCAAGATGCTCCATGCCATAAGTGAGGAAGGCGGATCAAAAAACTGCATGGAGAAACACAGGGTTCTTTCTGGTGGTTATTTTTTTCAATCCTGCAGTCAGGGATTGTGGGACAACTGTGCCTTTTAGGAACACTGCATTTAACACCTTAGTCTCCATTGCTGAGTATTTCAAGTGATAATTCTGAAACAAACTTCTATTTAGCTCACAATACCAGCCTCATTTGCCTCTCTTCTGTCAATCTTTGGCTTGTTCTTTTTCAAGACCCTGCAGCAGCCTAGCCCTGCTACCTTGCTCAACCTCACACTCTGTGCACTGTTATGATGCAGTACTCTCTCTTGCCATAATATTCTATCACCAGTTACAGTTTAGGGAGGTATTTGGGGGGGCTCCTGTAGCCCTTTCTCACCACTATTACATATGTTCCTATGGTTTATAGCCACCAGTTAGAGAACCCCATAACTTTAAATCACATCATCATGCTCCAGTTCCACCTACAGTAACAAAGTCCCTATTTCTCCTCCACTATGGTGGTTTGGCAAACTTGCTCCTTGCATCACCACACAAAGCCATCTTTCTTCTCTTCAGCACTGCTTGTTACCTTTGGTTAAGGCAGAACCATTCCCACTCTGAACAAACATTCCAGGCTTATACACTTTATACCAGCTCCCAGATGCCCTTCTCTGAGAGCTCCTCGCTAGCTAAGGGTGAATGTCATTGAAGAACACAGAGAAAACTCAAAATCCACAGCTGAAGAATGTCCCTCATCAACCTTACATGTGCCAGTGTGTGCCACAACCACTGGTTTATGCCTTAAGACACTTTTAAGGGCCTGGAAAGGCTTGTAAAGAACCATCTGCCCTTGACGTCTGTGGCTGAGTTCATAGAAGCGTTCTTGGCCATTTTATTAGTTTGAGAATAATGTATCACCCCCTTGGCATTTTTTAACAGGCTTCTGTTTACAGATGTGACAGAGGGAAACCTCATCTTCATGAGGCAGGCAGGCACCTGTTGGCACTCAGGAGGACTCAGAGGCAGTAGGTATGTGCAGCCTCATCTTTCGCTTACACACACCATCCCAGGCTGGTCAGAAAGCACAGCACAGCCAGCCAGTGCCACTTAAACCCATTAGAGGGGTCTTTGCTGTGACTAAGCAGCACAAAGAGATTAGGCAGGAGGAGTGGGGGGATGGGGAGGACCCTGCAGCTCTGTGTTACAGACACAAGATTTTAAGCACTACACATAACAAGAGCAAAGTGTGGATGAGAGGCAAGGAATGCTTTGGATCCAAGGCACAGGATAATTTTTTGTATCTGCAGGACTCCTGTTTAGTTAGCTGCAGCCCTGATCATGGTGATACACAGGCAGTGAAGGGCTCATCCAGGAGACCAGAGCACAGTATCTGGGTCAGTACAGCTGAGGTGCCTACCCTGAGGCAAGGGGAGAGCATGGCTACCACAGAGATTTGTCTCCTCTTTGAAAGGGGCACAAAGGGATTCTGAGTCTCCTGGATTTAAATCCTGGCAGAGGTCAGTGCCAGCTTCTTTTCAATATCTCCTAAGAAGGTCAACATGATAAAAGCTCACCCCCTCAGTACTCAAAGTGATTAGCAACCACTTGAACAGCACCAATATCTTCTCCTCCTCTCCCCTAGTTTTTTTACCAAGCAAGTCTGTGAGTGGGTTCAAAGGAACAGATGTCCTCATTGTGCCTTCCTCCTCCTTTTGCTCACAGGAAGAGGTGGAGCAGAGAGAAATTTTTTGCTTACTCTATCCTCTCCACTATTCAATGGTTACAGAGCTAGGGAGGAATCTGCAAACTTCTGATATTGCAGCAACTTATTCAGAGTGTGACTAAAAACTTTCACGCTTGGAACACATGAAACAGCCTCTTTATCCAAACAGCAACCTTGCTTTAATTCTGAATCTTTGTTGTAAAATAATAAAAAGTTGGTAAATATATTTTACTTCATCTTTGTATCCAGCTGGGATTGGGTTTGCAGTTACAGGGTGGTTTTTCACCTATTAAGGCACACCTCAGCCTGCAAAATGCAGCGTTTTACTGCTTAGGAACAAAGCATGCATGAACTTCTGAGTGAAATTCCAGGGGCTGCAAAGTACTCTGTCATTAAAAAGAACTAGGTAACAACACAAGAGCAATATTAGCCCAGCCCCTACTGTAAGCTCTTTTGTCAGCATCACCAAAAAATGCAAGAGATGCAAATGAATTGCCATTAAAGGCCTGGAGCATGAGCCCAGTCTCTTTGCCACTTGGTGCCGCCTTTTGCTCAGACCCAGGCAAAGGTAAGAAAGAGCTTTCCTGGGAAAAAAGTGAAAGAACCTTGGCAAGATTTTGCTGACAGAGCCTGCCCTTATCTACCTGAAAGGACATCAAGGCTCCTGCTTTGAAAGCACCAGCCCCTGCACTTTGAGCTGCATGAAAATCTCCTGTGGCTGGATAGAGAGCAGGCATTTTAAGCACAAAAGAAGCCAGAGCACAGCTGGGACCCCAACTGCCTTATTTAACAATTACATAAAAAGAGGTATGGCAGAGTGTGCAAACACTGTCCCCTCCACAGGCAGCTACAGAGCGTGGGGAGCACACCCACTGTTCAAAGACCACCACCTCCCACGGAATACCAAGGTTACCTACAGTAGTGTGCAGTGGCCCAAGCCTCCCACACTTGACTTCTTCCAAATTACCAGGAGCTGTAGCAGTGGCACTGGCTAGAGACTGCTTTTTTGGCTGCTCTGCTCATTGCCACAGGAGATCTGGTTTGTAGACAACAGTCAAGAACTAAACAGCAATAAGGAGGTATGCTAAATTCTAATGGAATGTAGATAGGGTTGCTAAACCATAGAGGGAGCTCCCAGAGGACAGATACTGAGAGAAACTATTGTGCCAAGCTGTGAAATGCTTTCCCATGGGACCAGAATGACAGCCCAGAGTTTCTCATCTCCACCCTCTCCTGACTCAGCAGTTGCAGAAAAAAAAAACAGTTCTTCCTATAGTTCTCTTTATTGAGGCAGAATGTAGTATAAATTTCAGCAGAAGACTGACAGAACGGAAGTTTTTCTGGCAATATGGAGAGGAGACAATTCCCACCATCCCCTGTAGACATTTCCTTCCTTTGATGCATCCATGAGAGAGGCCACTAGAACCCCTTGTTTTGGCTGGTGGAGGCTGCTGGTACCCTGCAAACATTTTGCATAAACGTCTTCTCTGACAGTCACAGACACAAAACTATGGACTCCACATTCCCAAGTGCCAAGCCTTGCCACACTGTATCTCCATAAGTGCCCCTGTGTGCCATAAAAAACATGCATTGTTCAGCAATTGTGACTAAGACTGCCCTGTTATGGGTTACAAAATAACCAATTTCTCCCCTTAGGGCTGCACTGCCCAGGCACCACCTTCAGAATACCTCACTTGGACTTCACCCATGCATAAACGTTTAACCAGGTTTAGGGTTAAAGTGCTCCAATTTACAACGTTAGCAGTAAAGTCCAAAGAGATGTGTTGGTAAGACATACAGACTGAATTTGATTAAGCACTTCTGCTCATTCTCTGCACTCCTCAGTCTACATATAACCAAGTTTTAAACAAACAAATGTGTGTTTACTATGCCAGACTTTCAGACTGCCCAGTCCCATCTCTGGCATGATTCTATGTATACATACAGCCTTAGAAAAGCTCATTCCAGTGACTTTATGGGAGACTGCCAAGTGTGACTGCAAAGGGAAAATTAGGTGAGCTAATCACATTCCTATTCATGAGAACAGAATTTTCTCCATCTCAGCAGAAGGTAGAAGGAAATACATTTGGCCAAGAGGACCCCAGTGATCTCCGTGCTGATGGTATTTGACTGTAAAGGAACAGCTGCAGTGGGAGAAGCCCACACAGGCTGTGTGTAAGCACCTCCACACATTAACCAAGCCTATCACAAATGCATTTCTGTATTCCTTTTGGGCTCCCAGGCTGGCAGCACCCAGTTCTGGACACACATCTCTCATGCCTCCCTGCCCCCATGGAACAAGACCTCTGTGTGCACCCTTCATCCCATCACTCTGTTAGACCTTTGCTACATCAAAGGGAATTGTACCTGACAATTGTAGGAATTGTAGCTGCAGTCACAGACAGGGAGGGTAGAGCCAGCCCAGCACTTGTATCAAGTTATTCTCTCAACCTAACTACCAGCTGAGAGTTCTGGAAAATGTTTTGGCACCATTCTTGGCTGAATCATCTAGCAATATAAGCCACATCTGTTCCACATCCCTGATCTGTAAAACATATTTTCTTTAGCAATTTCACAGGAGGAGAAAGTAAAATTGATAGCAGCTTGGCTTATGGCCTTGAGCATGCTGCACACCAAGGCAATCAGCTTTTCTAGTCCTGATTGCAAAAGGGAAATCAATCCAGCTTATTATTCATAACTCACTCAACCACCTCAATTATTACTGGAGACAGTGAGCAAACCTCTGCCAAACCCCTCAACAGAGGAACCTCCAGAAACAAATAAGACAAGCCCTGAGAGACTGTCAGCAGGGATTTTTGCTAAGATGCAAAGAGAAAAAATCAAAACCCCAAGCAACTGCAACCAGACCAGTCAATGGTTAATACAACCCAATGAAGGTGAAAGTTAACAAAGCAGAAGACACAAGACTACTTAAAATGCTTCTGCTACTTATTTCCTGAAAACATCTTGAAAGCAAAGATTGCAGTTTTTGACTGGTCTTTACACAAACTGGAGTACAAAGGGGCTCCGTCCCCAACCAAGAAGTCCAAGAGCTACTGTCAATATAAACCAAAAATCTCTATTTCAGCATGAAAAGCTGGTTTAAGTACTCCTGCCTACCATCAACCTGACCACTGTGGCATGGCTCTGCTGGATATATATCAGGTGAAACAGTACTGCTGGTTCATTCCCTGCCAAGACATCATCAGACAGCGTAGGTGCCTCACTGGCCACAGCACCAGGAGCCACATGAAGATGTCTGTTGGCAGGATCCTCTTCTGGGACAGAAAGCTTGAGTAACAAACCCAGCTACCATGCTGCTTCTTTTCTGAAGCCTGCCATTTGCCAATCTGGCAAGTACAACCTTGTCTGTAGTAATCATAACGTGTATGCATCCTGTGGTGTCCAGAAGAAAAAACGAAAGAGATGGAGGAACCCAAGCTCCATGCAGAGTGTGCAGCACCACCAGACACAGTACATATTCTAGATCAGTGACTGAACTCCCAGCTTTTTAAGAGGTAGATTAAAACTACTTGCTGCATGGAGACAAAAATAATTAAAATTAAAATTAAAAAAAAAAAAAAAAAAAAAAAATAAAAAAAAAAAAAAAAAAAAAAAAAAAAAAAAAAAAATGAAATAAAATAAAAATAAAATAAAAAGAGGGATTTAACGGCTCTGCTCACTCATGGTCCTTGAAAAAACACTGCAGAGAGTTAAGGTAGAAATTAATGTAAAGCTTAAGTTTTGCCCTCATCAACCTTGGCTGCATGTTTTCAGTGCCAATGAAGACACTGTTAGAGTTGGAAGAAAAATAAAGTAAGAACAGGCAGATAAGGGGATTTCACGGTGATCCAAGCCAAGCACTGCTATTTTGTACTGTCCTTGAAAAGAGAAATGAGAGATCTTTTTGGAGAGACCAATAGAAGTATAAAATCACAATGTCTAGGAGCATTTTAGGTTGCAAAGGCCACATTATGACCTGAATTATAAAAAAATTCATCTCTTCTTTTTTCTTGGGCACTAAAAACAACTAAGCAAACTTGCAAAAAAGAGTCAAACCTTGCACACACTTTCCTTCTCTCTCCTCAAACTCCATTTCAATATCTCCTAGATCTAGTCTTCCCTCCTGGCAAGACAGCATAAAGAAAGGTTGGGGTTTTTATATATATAGTGCTTAATTTTAGACAAAACTGGGACAGTCTGGACTGGAAACAAAATGCGTTGTAAACTGCTGCGAGTGATTAAAATTACTTCAAGAATGGTCTTTAAAAATATTAACAGAATATACAACAACTGGTTTCAAAGTCAAGCTGGAAATGAGAATCCTTAGCATCACTTTCAAGCTCACTTGAAGGTGATGAGGATTCACATCACTGTGAATTAGGAAGACTGGTGACATGGGCAGGCCCTCCATTGTGTACATCTGTCTTCTCAACTCTTCACTGTCATTTCTGGAGACCTCAGTTTGTCTCACTGCTTGGAAAAGTACACTTCCCAAACCTAAAAACCTGTCAAGAAATGCAGGAACCATTGCTCCATTTGCTATGCATCTTCCATAGGGAGAATTTTGTATAAATCAGGATGCTGGAGATGGGAAAAGCTGAATCAAATATTTAAGAAACACCATATATTATACTGAGTTAGGAGAGGAAAAACTTCAATCCCAACCTTAAACATGTCACAGTGGAAAGAACTGCATCGGAATGTGTGAAAGGAGAGAAACCTCTTACTGTTGCAAACTGGAGCTAAACCTAAAGCACTGGAAAAAACAGAACTTCCTCCTTGTTTCCAAATAAATTTTCCTCTTTGAAATTCTACTGTTGTTTGTTCACGATTCTTTATATAATAGGAGTAGCTAGAAACTAATGTCATATTTTTTTCTTTTAAAGAGTAAAACTGAAACTCCACACCCCCCCTGCCCCCCTGA
Source organism: Parus major (assembly GCF_001522545.3). Classification (NCBI taxonomy): domain Eukaryota; kingdom Metazoa; phylum Chordata; class Aves; order Passeriformes; family Paridae; genus Parus; species Parus major. The sequence continues at coordinate 13,562,277 of NC_031778.1, read as the reverse complement.
GCTGACCTATTCTCCTGAAATTAGTAATCTTGTATTCACTGCACTGCATGAAGTGTCCTTGACCTGACAAAATCACAATTTAGGAGAAGGCCACACAGCACAAAAGGGAAGGTGGACAAAAGAGAGTCTCTATGCCTTATGATACAGTGCCATGTACATGCCATGCATCACAGTCAGCCAGTTGTTTACATAATTAAACTTTTTTATTTGTGCCCAACAATTATCTGTCCTTCCCCAATAGCCAAAAACAATAGTTACTTATGCTTAAAGAAATTTTGTTTCAAAATAGCCAAATGCAAAATTTGCAACATTGAAGAAAAGCAACAAGATACTAGTTTGCAAGTACTCCTCCTAGCAGAGATCAGCATTCTTGAATTACTATCATTTTATTACTGGAAAGAAAAGAGCTTTGCCTTTACAGCAAACAATCATCTTGCAGTTTGGACAGAAAGCAAACACACCTCTAGATGGACAGAGAAAAAGAAGGAGAGAGGATAGGAGAGAGGGTAAAGCCTGTGTGCAACCCAACCCTACCTATGAAACTGAAACAACTGGTGTGTTTTCCCTGTAGTCTGAGGCTGGATAAGTAAATCTTCACTTCCTTGGTCTGTGCAGACGAGGTGCCTCCAGGGAAGATGGAACTATCTCTGTATGACAGAACATGCTTGTGGGGTGACACTGCAAATGCTCTTCAGGTATTCTGAGATCTTCATTTCCAACGTAGACTGTTGTTGGGGTCAGCACTGCACATCTCCCTCATTTAGGACTGTTTCTGGCAATTTACAGGTAAGGAAAATATGTGTGCTGGGAATAACAGGTCATAAAAAAAACCAAGACTATTTAAATATAAAATAAAATGCCAGCAAAGTGCACTTTGTGGCCACAGTAAGACCCTTAGGAATTCTGAGACATTTCCTGACAGATTGCTGGTAAGCAGACTATTTTTCCCTCTCTCAGAGAGCAAACAGGACCCAGCCCTTCCCACCACTTAAAATTCAATACTGCAAGAGACTGCCGACTCCTCTGTACATCGGAAGCAATGGGGGAAGCGAACAAAGCTGCTTTACTTTCTCTAATCTTTCTCCCTTGTGTGCCTGCACCAGATGGTGCTGAGCTGCAGGTTGGAGAGAGATAACAAACCCAGAGGGGGAGAAAAAATTATAATATTAGGTTATAAAACAGCTGACCTTCAAATATGACGTCAGCTCCTGTTTAATTGATGGGACAGGTCCAGACAGACAGACGCAAGCACCCTGGGATGCCCATATTCAGCAAACTTCCTTGCTAATACGGGAAGAAGCCATACGGCAGCACTGTTAAAATGGACTGCTCAACCTTTAGAGGTGTGAGAATGAGCAGAAGAAAAGTCAGACTCTCCTTTTTAACTTCAGACAGGCAGAACCACTTGTGGAAAGCATTCTTGCTGAAAGTGGTTTTGCTTAAACCCTGGTCCAGGCTTACCAGTCTCTACTGATGATAGCCTGCCTTTCCCACTGTAAGGGAAGTGAAATAACCCCCGTGTTAGACAGCATGTATCTTCCAGAAGATGAAAATTATCAAATATTAGAAGTTTTTAAGCTTTTGGCTACTCTGGTCCAGAAAACTGCTTCCAACTGCCATCACTGCTATGAACAGTGGTCTTAAACACCACATTAGGGACTGGAGTTATCCTGCTTCAGTCAAGCACAAGCTCTGGAAAACTCTGCTACAGCATACTGTAAATTTTTGCTACCTTTTCTGATATGCTGACATTAAACAATTCCTACCAGCCTTGTCTTGGATGACTATTTTCTATGATGCCCAGCTTTGGGTTAAAGCAAAACACACCAAATGGTACTCCTGCTGATGAAATGGCAATCTTCCTCAATGCTGTGAGGAAGATGGAGCAGTGTGAAGTGCATGGGTGGCCCTCTGCCTCCCCTGCAAATGCATCACAGAAGGTGGCATCTCCCCTTCCTTGGCAAGGGAGACATCTCCTGCCCACCTGCCACAGCTGTCTTTGCATGTTCATGAAAAGGGCTTTAAGACCATTAATTGATTTGAAAAACATGAGATTCTGTTTTAGTGCTGCCACTGCATTCTAGGCAAAGGAGACAAACAACAGCCTCAGCTAGAACAGTGTGCATCTCATGCCATCCTGGAGGAAGTATTTTGCCAGTCTGAAGAGAAATCTATACAGAAACTCCCAGCAGCAAGGGACAAAGCCACATTGAGTGACAACACTGAACAGTTCAGTATTTATTAGACATGTACAAAAATAAAATAGCTTGTTGTGAGCAGCTCAGTGCTGAAACACTGAAAAAACTGAATTCCAGTTTTCTTGCTGTGTCAAAGATACTTCAATCAGGGAGGAACAAAGCCAAGAGCAGAGACACTCAGTCCCTGTGTCCCAGCAGTGTGTCTGCACCCAGACACCAATACAAACATTCCTCAGTCACATCACAGCCGTACCAGGTCTGCCTGGCTCTGCTCTCTGGAGCCAGACAGATGCCTGGACATTGGCCAGCACACAGATCCCTCACCAAACTAGTGCTTCATCATCCTGTGAACAGCCCTGTAAGTCGCCTCTGTTCTCAGAAACCAAAGGTTTCTGGCAGGGAAAATGCCTTCCTAGGAACTCAGAAATTCTGCAGAGAGATTGGAATCGGGGCAGCAGTGATTTAATACCTACCATTAAAAGCAGTTTAAAATTTTATGGCCAGAGATAATAAATCCTATCCAGATATTTGCAATTTGCAAGCCAGGCCATAGGCAGAGCACAAACAGCTTTGCTGCAAGATGACCAGGAACAAATTTAAGTGCACTTTATACAAAACACAAGCCCTGGATTGCTTCAAACCCCTGCTTTGTCCAGCACTTAGATGAGTAGATACAAGGTCACAAAAGGAGGTGCTCAAGCAACCAATATTTGCAGGTTAAAATAGATTGGGCCAAAAAATGAGGAATAAGGCAGGACAATGCTGAACCATAGTGCAAAGCTGGAGAATTATCTTCCTTGGTGCACAACAGAATAGCAATAACCCTAAAAATAACCTTACATTTTCCTCCAGAATCATCCTGGGTTTTCATTTTGGTCCAGGTTGTTTCTCATGCTGCATGTAGGATATCAAATAGCTTGAATCACTGCCTAGTTATCAAGTGTAGCACTGAATGCCTACATGTGTAGGAATTCTGCATTAACATAGTTTGGATGGGACTCCAAGATGCACTGTTAAGATCTTTCAGAGATGCTGGTCACACGATTATTCTGCCCTGCTGAGGACACAAATTGCTTTGCCTTCCTTTGTCAGCTGCTTTTCAAAGCAAATAGAAGAACCTTCAACTATCCACCAGAAACAGACAGGGATTGGCTCAGGAGTGTCCTTGTTACCGTATCTGCTACAAAACAAACCCAGAGACTCCTGCTGCTTTGCTGTGCAAGACACACATGCAGCAAAAGGCACACAGCTCACAGAGCTGTGCACAGAGCCAAGCAGGTGGTGGGGCCTATATGACCAGTTTCCTAACCTCCTCCCATAGGGGCCAAGAACAGACCTCCCACATCCTCCAACAGGAACAATTTAAGTGGCTGGAGGCTAAAGATGGATTGCATCAGTACGGAGGGGACATCAAAAGAGAGAGGTTTGCATCAGTGATACCAGCTGTACCCTCTGGCTTTCTCCTCTTACCTCCTTAGATCAATTGCCCCTGTAACTGTGAGCAATACAACACTAACTACAGTCTCTTCAACATTCCAGTCACTAAAGTTGTAATGCCTTAAAAACAAAGGAATTGGGAGAGGGGATGATGGAGGGAGAGGGTTGAAGCTGTGCTGTGTCAGGGAAAGGGAAGAGGCCTTTCTCCAGCTCTTTGATGTTGACTCCTGCTGTTCTAAATGGAACCTTACCCAGGAAAATAAATCTTTAGTTAAAGAATACTGCAAACCACAATGGGGTTTTATCCTGGCAATACCAACCCCACACCAGCTTTTAAAGCTGTAGCTGAACAGAGGGTGAACAGCAGCAACATTGTGCTGAAATCCACATTCCTAAAATTCCCCAGCGAATGCAGACACACTCAGAGAAGGCAGCTTAGGGGTTATTAGCTGAGAACTCAGGTTCAGATGTGCTGTGGGACAGAGGTCAGGGCATGGATACAGCCCCCTGTTTCTCCTGCACATTGATTTGAAAGTCTTCAAGCTTTCTCAGCACTCTCTGGGCTCTCACTACCCACCACTGCACAAACCATATTTTGCTCCTGTTCCTTCAGTCTGTGCTCTCTCTGGGGCTGGAGATCCACACAGCAGCAGCCTCAAGGAGATCTCATAAAACAGCAGCCAGCAGCTCCCACCCTACCCCTGATAACCACTACATCTCTCTGAGGGAGGAGAGTATTAATGCAGCAGAAACCAACAAGCCTGCTTGTTTCTTATTCCAAAGTGAAGACAAAAGTGGGGTTTGTTCAGCTGAGCAGAACAGCCAAGCCTTGCAAAGGGGGCAGGAAAAAATGTGGGTATTTTTGATTTTGGTTTGCACCTTCAAATAGGATGGGCATAAAAATATTTTCAGAAGAAAAGTTTAAAATTTGAAATGCAGAAGAAAAAATTCAAAATACTCTACATCTTTTCAGTAACACTGCTCTTCTGGAGACAAAGGGAGGAGGGAATAACACAGGATAAAAAATTCAATGCTTCAAGCTTTTATTATCTTTAGAATAGAACGGAGTCACTAAACTTTTCTGAGTTTTAGAGCAGATGGAAAATGGAAACAAACACGTCGTTTTTTTGGTATATTTTAGAAAAAATATGGCACACTAATACTTACAAAGCAAAGTTGAAAGGTAGTAGGGACATAGAAAAAGAAATGTGAGAGTAAAAGAAGGTCCCTAAATTCCACATATAGCAACTGAAGGAAAAGAACTGTGAAAGGAAGAAACTAATTCCTATTATTTGGTAAAAGTTTTCTGATAAATCAGTTTGCTAATCAAATAACACAATCCTTTTTTTAAAAAAGTTATAAATTTGCAGTGTTTAATAGGTATGTTTTCAGCCTTAGACTCTGAGCTGCATTTGGCAGCTACTGTGCTAATAATTGACTTAAAATTCTTGCTCCTTCAGCTCACCAGCTCCCTTAAAATGTCTTGTGGCAGAAGCCAATGTGCTGTTTGACCAGGAAATCAGTTGTCTTGGAGACATCTTCACATGCTGCAGCAGCTCAGTCAGTCACTTTGAGTGACGCCACCCAGCAATCTGCACATTACCTTCAAACACAAAATGAGGATATCAAAGCCACTGAAAGAGAAATCATCACCTGCAAGAAACATGCTGTTCTTCTCTCATGCACTGTTAGCTGAAGGAAGAGCTGTAGCAAGATGAGATTTCTGATCTCAAAATGCACTGCTACCTGCCTGCATAATTAGGTCACTAAAAGGCTAATGGTGCTCCTGGTTCATACACCCATTTATAGGAAAATTATACTCTGTGCTCATCTTGCAGAATCAGTTTCAGGTTAGACCTGCAGGCACCACTTCTAAACCAGGTTACTTAAAGATTAGACAAAGAGGTAATCCAGAAATGTTACCACTAGCTACAACTAAACCTCTCAGATCATAAAAAGCTTTACAACTGTAAAGCCATTCTGAAGTACCAGGCATCAATTTACAAAGACTACAAAACTGTAATTTCTCAGGTAAACCACTAATCCCACGTTATATGACTTGATTAAATAAAATGCTTATCTTCTAGTCATCCTAATGGAATGCTAAAATGGTGCTATTCTTGGAAAGAAAATGTGGAAGCAATCCTGCCCTGCTTGAAGATGCAGACAGGGTTGCATCAAAGTCTCTCTCACCAGCTCTATACACATACAAAATGCCAAGGCAGAAAACAAGTCAAATGCCAAACAGATTAGATTCATGCCAGGACATGTCTGGGAGCCCAAATAACATGTGTGGGATTCAGGTTTATAAATAATAGGACATAATGTCCTTAATTGCCTTCAAAACACCTCTTACATGGCAACAGGCTTCTGTTGAGCTTTCCCCTGCCCCAAAAGATGGGTTGGTGGCCTAGCAGGTGCCAGATCTAGTACACCAAAACCACCAAGCCTCCCCAGTTCAGCACATGGTGTGATGATCCAATGTAGTCAAAACTGACAAGACTTATTCCCCTCCTGAGCCTCGAGGACCACAGGAGATGGTGTTCCCTGAAGGCTTTATGCAAGTCCAGAAAGATGCACTTAATGTAGCCACATCTTTGCTAACTCAATGACTTCTGAAACCACAAATCTACTAACCCTGCATCTGCATACTTGCACACAAAATAGGAAGACAAGTCTCCTGCATATCTGTTTCATAGTATCACACATGACCTGGGAGTAGTCCAACTCCTGTGCAAACAGGGGCACATGCAAATGCTTAAAATCTTCAGAAAGAAAGACAAAGGCCCTGTATAGAATATTCCTGCCAACAGCTCCAGTTAAGGGTAAAAAGAAAAGCTTTGTCCCAGCTGTAATGAAAGGTTCCCCTGGGTAGCAAGAAGAGTAGTTTTGCTCACAGAATATGTGCATCTCAGCTGAATTAGTTAATGTGTGTTGAACACACTGAAAATTGTGAAGTGGTATATAAATGCTAAGGATTGTTATTTATAATTGTCTTGGTGCACAACAGCGGAAACCAGTGCCATTTACAGACACGAATTAAGAACAACAGGAGGTCTATCAACATGCTGTGGGTCTGGGGATTGTGTTCATTTGTCTCCCTCACTCCCGTCCCCTTCAGACAGAAATCTCTTCCACAGGACTCCTACAGTCCTGGCCCACAGAAGCCAGTCACACTGGAACAGCTCTGTTGGGAGGGGGTGAGACCTCCACATAGAATAAAACTAAGGCATATACACATTTTAAGGTAAAGAAAGAGTTACCTAAAAGAAGCTGAGAACTCAGTCACATACACAGAATAGAGTGATTCATATAAATACAAGCAACATCTTACAAGACTAACCTCAGCATGAGAGCAGATTTTTAAACAACGATTTCTTTACCTGAATTTTTAAGAGGCAGATAAAAAGATTATTCCAGATCTCCTGTATGAGACTTGGATGAAGGAGTGAGAAGGTTTGTCTAGTTTTTAAAGTAACTCATGAACGCCCAAGTTCAGATTCAGAATTTAGGTCTAAGAGAATCAAAATAATTTTTTAAATTTTGATTTTCCAGACTAACTTGTAGCTTAATTCTGCAGCTCTGATATTGGGAAAATAGTTTTGCTATCTGCTTATATAGCACATATGAATCTCTTCCTAAGACAATTAAAATAACTGCACAGAAACAGTCTTTCTTTGATCTTACAAGCCTGTGTCAAAGGGTAATATTGTTGCCTCAACTGTAAATTCTGCACATCCACAAAAATTCAAAGGATATTGAGAAAAACTGCAGGTACAGGGTCAAACTTTTACAGACAACTTATTACATAATGCAACCTCTGAGAGATGTTCAATCAAATTGTAATGGTTCCTTTTTCTCAATAATGCACTTAGATGTGCATTACAGCTTGCTCATTGGAAAAAAACATGGGCATTTAATTCAGCTTGTCAGAGACATGCTGTGCTGGCAGAGAGACTTTGTTCCTCTTATTTTCCTTAAGTTACTGATTGCTTAGCACATGGTTGCCTTACTGTCTACAAAATACAGATATTTCAGCAACTCAAGCTTTAAGGGCCATACATCAAGGGGCCAATACCAATATCTGATCTGCCATTCAGCACACTGTATGAAACTGTAAAATATGAATTTCAGATGCCCTGAAGTGTTGTTACAGTGACATTCCCTTCTCTATTTGCAGAGCTGCACATTTTTTTGTTTAATATCATTAAACCAAAGGTTTATTTTAACCAGCAATTCACAGTCCATGCCAGAACAGAAGCAAGCTTTGCTGGTTGTATCTCAAGGACTAACTAGTGCAGAGCAGCTCCTCAGCTATCCCTGAACACTGATTTGCATCCAAACCCAGCATTCAGAATCACATAGAATGAGGAGGAGTGGGTTTCACACAATTACAGAATCTGCTGAGTTGGAAGGGACCCACAAGGATCATCAAGTCCAGCTCCTGGCCCTGCACAGCACCATCCCCAGGAACCACAGCAGTGCCTGAGAGCATTGTCCAAACACTTCTTGAGCTCTGCCAGGCTGGTGCTGTCACCACAGCCCTGGGGAGCTGTTCCAGTGCCCAAACACCCTCTGGGGGAAGAACCTTTTCCTGATACCCAACCTAAACCTCCCCTGACACAACCTGAGGCCACTCCCTGGGGTCCTGTCCCTGTCCCCACAGAGCAGAGCTCAGTGCCTGCCCCTCCTCTTCCCCTCAGAGGAAGCTGTAACTGCACTGAGCTCTCCCCTCAGTCTCCTCCAGGCTGAACAGACCAAGTGCCCTCAGCCACTCCTCACACGGCTCTCCCTCAAGGTCCTTCACCATTCACAGCCTCCTTTGGACCCTTTCTAATAGTTCAGTGTCTTTCTTTCATTGTGGTGCCCAAAATGCCCCCAGCACTCGAGGTGAGGCTGCTCCAGCTCAGAGCAGAGCAGGGCAATCCCCTCCCTTGCCCAGCTGGTGATGCTGGGCCTGATGGAAAGGTAATTAGGTTGTTACCTTGTCATAAAAGGAAATCAGATTCAATAAGCAAGACTTTCCTCTCATGAAGCTGTGCTGGCTGTGATCAATGACTGTGCTGTCTTCAAACTGTTTTTCAGTAGCTCCCAGAATAATCTCTTCCATAACTTTACCAAGCACTGAAGTGACATTAGCAGGCCTGTCGTTTCTGGGGTCCTCTTTCTTGTCCTTCTTGAAAATCAGGAATGTCTGCCAGCTTCCAGACATCTGGGACTTCTCTGGATTCCCAAGACCACTCAAAAGTCATTAAGAGAGGTTTTGTGATAACATCAACAGGTGTTTAAAAATTCTTGGATGAATCCCATCGGGCCACACAGATTTGTAAGGATCCATCTGGAGCAGCAGATCCCACACAATTTCATGCTTGACTGCGAGTTGATCATTCTCTTAGGCACACTTCTCCAGCTCAGGGCACTGAGACCCCCTTGGTCCATCATTTCCCCTTTCAAACTACTTTAAAGCTCTGTCAAGGAGCACTTCTGGATAAACAGAACCATGGCTTGATCTGAATGCTGGCAAAGGAGAAGGATTTAGAAGGAAATGAAGGCATTTCCCCACTGCTCACAAGACAACCCTTATTTAATTTAAAGCAGACAAATGTTGGCTCCTTTGTTTGCTCTCAACTCCAGGTTCCTCAGTGCGCCAGACAATCCTGTACAATCACGCTCAAGAGTGGCAATGTACAAAAAAAGTTTACATTAATTGGTCACAAAGTACCTACAAGATCTACACAAGTACCTACAGAGCTTGCAAGATCATGCAAAATGCCCTCTAGAACAGGTTCCTGTTGCACTGAGCTGGGGACAGAGATTAGAGTTATCAGCTTTGACACTCAGCAGGAATGTGTCACAAAGGATTAAATCATTATTTCATGAAGTGTCAGCAAATGCAGCTTTCCTGCTGTTCTACCACTAACTTATAGATTAATTAGTGAGGTACAAAACAAACACGAAACATCTCCAAGCACGTGCCTGTGGATAGGACGCAGCCAGAGCTATTGGCACGGGATTCATTTCCAAGAGGAGTCACCCAAAGCATCACAGAGACATAACTCTTCAGACTATTGAAATGCAATGAGTAGAAATGCTGAAGGGAAAGGCACAGAAGCTAATTGCAATGTTTGTCTTAGCATTTTTATAGATGTTTAATACCACTCCTTCACAACCTCAGCACCTCATTTTCTAAACTGGGTCAAATATGCACCACTGAATAAAAACATCCATCCTTCAGAGAGGGTTGTGGAGCAGTGCCAAAAGATCCCACAAACAGGAACTGGAGAGTTATGACATTTTAGAACAAAAAAAAAAAAAAAAAGCACTCTACCTTGCAGATTATGCAGTAAAGCAAGAACTGACTTTGTTATTTCCAGATGAAACTGAAAGTGTTTTCTAGCTGCTCAGCAGTTCTGGACCAAATCATTTATGAACTCTCACTCCATCAGTGGATGCAAGAAATTCTGTATTATCTGACTGCAAGCCATATAAAGAAGCTCTTGGCAGATCAATAACATCCCCCCCTTAAACCTCTACTTTTCTCACATATTAAGACCTTGTAAGTGTGTCATGTGACCAAAAAAATAGTAATAATAATAATAATTTTAAAAAATCACTAATTCACTGCTAACGGCTATCCAAACAGGATGTCTAGTTTTGGCCATGTATTGTATTTTTCCCTTGCCTTCTGTCCCAAACTGCTGCCTTCTACTGAGAGACAATGCCTGACACCACCAAATTGCATCAGTATGCACACTATGGACAGGATGCATTCTTTAAACTAATTTGTCCCAGTTTTGCTTTGGGATCCATTCAGTACAAAATAAGATTACTCGCTAAAACTGGGTCAGGTTGTAATCTCTCTTATAGAGGTTGAATTGTACTTGATCTCCAAGCCACTAGATCAACACCCAGTGACAGGGCAACTATGTGCCTTCATTATTTAAATACTCTTCATGGCAAGAACCAGACTTCCCTTTACATGGGAGAGCTGCACGATTAAACCATCGTGTCACTAAGAACTGCAGCACCACAATGTTCCACTCTTCCAGTACCACCCCACCTTTTCAGAGACTGCTGAAGCACAGGAGACAAGGAAGGCTTCTCATAGTACCAAGGCCCTACTACATACCATTATATTCAAAAACTTGCATAGATCTGTATAAATTTGGGGGCAGTTCAGAACAGAGGTCTAGGGTGTCCTCACTCTGACTCAGTGTTTCACCCACAGAATGATTTTCTTAGGTTGAAATAGATGCCACCCACCTCCTGTTCTACCAGCTGAAGCTACCCAATGCTGTGAAAATGTCTGCCCACAGCCCTAAACATGAGTGGGTGGCAGTAGCTACCACTGCTGTGTCAGAGACATGGATATTATGGACCCCAGAGCAACCAATCAGCCCAACTCAATGGTGTTTGTACTTTTGACACCGGATGCTCATAACAAAATACATTAACAACTTTCTAATTAAATGCTTTAAATTAGGTTAAAATCAGACTGTCTGACAGCTGAAACACAATGCATTAGTAAGATAGTTGTAACTTTCTTAGCATCAAGTGTTTACTAGAAGCTCAAAAGTCAAATATGTTGGGGACCAGGGAATCTATCTTCTTCAAACTGAATGATTCCTATACAACTACACAGTCACTAAAATAGTGCTTTGAAAGAACTGCAGAAAGTTTATCTAATGCCGAAGTACATGATTCAGAGACCTGTCAGTTTGGCTGAAGTACTGAGGCACAGATTAATCCACTCAGTCCAGGACAATTGCTATTTACAGTAAAAGGGAATGCAACAGAATGGCAGAAATGAAAGCAAAGAGTGGAGTTCTCTTAATGAAGCACAGCAAAATCCATAGCTGCATCTGTCAATTGGAACATCAGCTGCTGCTAAAAGATTTATTTTGAATGTCTCATAAGCTGCCTTCCAATTCCATTAGGGAAAAAAAACCAAAACCCAACCCCCCCCAAAAAAACCAGAAAAGCCAACTCCTATATTTTTGTTAGTCAGACAGTAAGAAAGGTTTGTACGAACAGAAGTCATAAAACTTCACTGGATATAAAATCCATAATTAAGATGGGGGACCTAAGAAATATGGTTGTAAGTTCCAATAAAGCTACAGTTCAGCTCCTGAACTCACACCACACTAGGAGTCATCAGGACAAGACTCGAACCAACATCCTGAGACATGCAGCTAGAGGTTGTTCTTCGGCTCTATCACCCTTGCTCCCACGCAGGCTCACTGCTCTTTTCCCAGTAAAGGACATTCTATGAATTCAACCTCCAAAGCTGCTTTCCACTTAGCTCCCATGATAGGTCTGCTTTTCCAAGGGAAAAAACCAGGGCAGATACTCCCCTTTGCTTCCCCAGAACTCCACCTACTCTACTGCTTGTTTCATACCCCAAAGATAAGCAAATTAAAGACAGTCTAAATGTAACATAGTATGTTGTACACATGAAGGGACTGTCACTCCCAAAAAATTTTCTCCCAGTTCAGAGGATAACAGCCAATGTATCAATGGGCAGAATTCATGGTTTTCTTTTAGGACATGGAACTTAACCCACCCCAGCTGTTGCTAAGGGAAAACCCAGGAGATATGTCACCTTATATAATGCACTCAACTCTTAGGCCTCTCTTTTCACAGCAAATGATCTACAGCTCTTGCTTCTCAAGTGAGCTTCATACATCAGCACCACCCAGACAAAGGTGAGGGACTTAATGGCAGGTCATTTTTCTTAGGACTCAGAGAAACCTGACAGGTCTATTCCAGAGCTTCTACCTGCATCTGCCACCACAGGGTTTCACACAGATATGCTTGGAAGTGCAATTTGACATCACAACCACTATTCACAATGCTGTGGTGAAGCAGCCCTTGTAACTCAAGACCCCTTGACTGGGGGTGAAAGGCAATCTTGGCCTTAACCACATCTCTTCATGGCACTTTCTCACCTAATCAAGACTTCAGAGTACAAACAGGGTTTGACCAGGGCAGAAGAAGATTCCAGAGTTGTGCCTGGGAAAACCATCTTTGTGGCAAAAGGACTGGAAAATGCACCTAAAGGTGACCTAATTGCTAAAGTGCACATGTCAAGGCCCAAGAAAAGGTGTAAAAGTTTCAGCTGTGCAGGAGACAAAGCAGGAACCTGGCATCTGTCATATTATCATATGTCTGTCAAATTATGACAAACAATCCCAGCTGTCCAAAAAAATTGACCAGCTTGGAGATTCTCTTTGAGAAGTCCAGGCAGGACTTTTACCCTCTGAGTTTCCTCTAGACTGGACAATGTCTATGGGCTACTCTAGTTCTTTGAGTACACATCCAACCTACAGATTACCAAAGCTATAATAAAACATGTCCTCCAGCCTTCCTGAGCAATATTTGAGTAATCTTTAATTTAGCTTCACTTATAAAAGTAGCCAGCTGTTTAAAGGAAAGTTGAACAACTGGTTTCTAACTAGAATTGCTCTGAATATTTTAGCATTCACGCAAAGTCACATAGGAAAAAAAAAATAGGAAAAATCAAACCTCAACAACTCCTGTATCCTGGTTACCATCCTCCACTGTAATTATAAAATTGCCCTTAAAACATAATTGCATAATTGGGCTTGGCAAGTATTCACCCAAACCTTTTACAAATATTTCCACAGACTGAAGGAACAGGCAGTGGGCAGTCTGACAAGCCTGCCATGAGAATTTGTGCCCTTAGGACATGTTCCTGGCTATTAAACTAAATACTTTGCATCACAGACTAATGTTTCAAAACAGTAGTTCAGCAAGTAAAATACCAGCATCTTAAAACAAATTGAGACAAAGATTTTCAATCTGTTTTCACTGATGACACATATATGGACCAGCAATCCCTTTGAACAAAGACACAGAGGAGACTACCAAACCTTTTTTAACGAATTCCCAGTGAGATAAAATTGGTTGATTTCTGGCAGGTACAACCAAATAGGAGCTACCAATGCTTTGTAGGCTTACCTTACCAGTTTAGTACACTGTCCCCTAATTAAGAAAAACAAAACCACCAAGAAACCCCCACAGCCTCAAATGCAAATACAGGAACATGTGGTCTGCAGGGAGAGGAGACACAAGTGAAGCCAGAAATGAAATCTTCGATGGAGTAAGGTTGTTTTTAACAGCTGTGCATTATGCATTCAGCAGCACAGGGAATGCCAGCAGAGAGCCTTCATTAACATAGGCCTCAGAGTACACTGTGCTCCTATCATGATTGGCTTCTCTTGAGAGAAGGCACACACACACAAAAGACTTAACCCTAGAGAGATCACTCCAATCCTGTTGCTATTTCATCAGCTCAACACTACAACAGGAACCAGAGAATTTCCATGATGTGTCCTAGACAAACAGGTAACACTTCAAACAGTGCCTGAAATCTAATCTACAATAGATCTTATCAGCAAGTTATGGCAGGTAGGGAAGGGGAGAAAAAAGGAATGCCATACAAACCCACACAAGAGTTACATTGCCATGCTGTTCTGCTACACACACCTCAGGTACAGGGGGAGACTGGAAAATTCTTTCCTTGTAGAAGCTGCTGATAAAAGTAAGCTATTGTGAGGACACATGTGTTGTCAGCACAGCATCTGCACCTCCACAGCACATATTTTAGGGGCCCATCAGTCCAAGAAACATCTGGAAGCCTTGCTACAGATGCAGGGGCTCAGCAGGGTAGCTCACTCCATTTGGGAAGCTGGTATTGGCAGCAGAAATCATCTGCTGATGCCAGCCCTGCTTCCACTCTGGGACTTGCCTCTATCACAAACACTTGCTAACGCACCCAGCACAGCACCAGGCAGACACCAGAGAATGAGGAAATGATCTCAGACTATGATCACCACCTCTCCTGTATCAGGTGCTGAGACAAGCTCTCTAGAGGTCTTGTCAACAGCTCTAAGTTGCAGCTAGCTGCAGATGCTCACAGTATGGCTTGCCCTGGTGGGCACTTCCCACAGAAGTAAGCACTGAAGCGATAAAAAGATACACTAGAGGCCTTAAAACCCCAAAAGGCCACTTTAGCACCAATTTAAACTAGTCCTCTCCCTGATTTGATTTCTCAGGAAGAATGACGGCATGGAATGTCCTAAGCATCCGTCTTCTGCCTCTACTGAGAAGTATAATAGTAGGAAATAGGAACAAAACACCAACCCAAAGAGCTTGAAAACTGCTCTAGATGACTGAATGCTGATGTGTACCTGGAGTGGAGAATATAGTTCTATATAGTCTATACTTATTCATGTATCTTTGTTCTTTTCTCTTGTTACTATATAAAATTCTAGAGTCAGTAGTCCAAATAACATGAGTTGGTTTGAGGCAGCAGTAGCACCAGAAATTTCAAGGGGTTATTTTATATGCAATGTTCTAGTTCCCAAGAGCATAATATATGGGTTTTTAAAGCCTACCACATCTGTGAATTAAAACACTTTTTCTTAGGTGCCGAACAGAAAGAGACAGGTAGTGTTTATTAAAGAATTTCCTGAAAGTACTTGTACTGCAGGAACAAATCTCTAGGTCAGGTACTCTTAAGATGTTTTTAATATGACTGCTATGCACCTCCCATCACAATGGCAGCAAGTGCTCTAAAAATCAAAATAACCACGACACATTGACTGTTATATCATGATTTCATTTGATAAAAATACTCCTTTATCACTCCGTAAGCACAAAGCTCCACAACACCGAGTCACCAGGGGAATAAGTAATTAACTCCTTTAATGACTAGCAGGTAGAGACTTGGTCTCTCAGACTCTTAGCCAGCTCTCTGCCCAGCACACGAGACTGTCTTTTCTCCACTCTTTTTCTTGGTTCCTACTGCCTTTCCCTTCTCTGAAGCTCAATTATACCTGAATCAAAGAGACAAGTTTTATCAGGCATAGCTCAGTGTGAGTACAGGAATTTACCCAACAAAGGCACCAAAATACACCTGTTGTTTTGGTGTAGGGTGTTGGCAAGACCATATGGTCTTGTTGACTGTGAAAGGGACTGTGAATGTCCAGGAACTACCCACATTCAGAAAATACTCACTTCGCCCACCAGAGAGGTAAGTCATTTGCAGTCCTCTTCTAATGCTTGGGGCACAAGATTTTGGATAAAAACTCTACAAGCAGTACCTCTCCTTAATCTTCTCACAGATCACCTTTAGATCTCCCAGAGTTCAACTGCTTATAGCCAGGACAAGACAATACAGATGAAACAGAGCTAATATAAATTAAAAATAAAATCTGACCTAGAGGGCAAACCATGCAGAGTACAAACATCTGAGAATCTTCACAAGGTCTCCTCACCTATCATTCATCCACCAATTATACACCAGTGTAATTAAATCAGGAAAGCTATGTTTAATTTTCCTATCATCACCCGACGAGATAAGAGCAGTATGTATGGGAGGGATCAGGCACAGGGGAAAGAGCTGTTTATTAATAAGTTAAATCCTTTCAGATTTAAGAGCCTCTCTCGCTAAGAAGGATCTGATCCACAAACACAACTTCTGAGTCTAATGCAGACAAATCAGACATCCTATCCCCATTCCTGTCCTGGGCTCAGCCCTCAAGTCTCTTCTTTTACTCAGAAACAAGACTTACTGAAATTTATCAGGTATAAATTACACATTAACACAGCTTTTGTTGAAACCAAGGGTTTAGCTATACATTTAAAACTGAAGAATGCTCACTTCCCAGTCATTATATTAAGAAAGACAACCACATTAATTTACATTACTTCTAAACAGCCTAAGGCTCCCTGTTTCACGAACAGCAAGGCATTAGGGTGTATTTGCAGAAATACAAGGCATGCTCCAATTCATTCTTCTGTCCTTCTTCTATTGCCTTCCCCCACACAAAGCAGGAAGAAATTCTGTGATCCCTGTACCCTGCAAAGACTATTAATGCTTAAACAGGATCACACAAAGCTTTCTCTACTTGCTAGCCACACGGCAGCTATAGCTGTTTTCTCTCCACTCTTCTTTGCTCCATCCCATCCATCCATGCTTCCTTAGTCAGTTTTTTAAAGCCCTGACTGAAAAATGTATCAGATCATAATATTGGATGACTTCCACCAGATCAGGTTTTCAAGAATAAAAGTCCTACAGGCTTTGATGCAACCATGGCTTCACCACATCTTTTCTGTTGTTTAACTGGGAAGGGAAAAATATTTATAACTGCAACTATAAATATACACTCTACTGTAGACTTTTCAACTTGTTGTCCTTGTTCTCAGGCTAAATTTAGTCTGCTATATCCTGTCCAGCCCTTGGTGAAAAAGCAAAACACACATAAAATGGTGCAAATCCCATAAAGCAGGAAATCATACTTATCCAGGTACCTTACAAGATAACCAGCGGGACAGGTAGATTCTCATTACAGGGTGTAGGTGTGTTCATGGCTATAGAGGAAGTGCTCTATTGTAGTGACAATCCTTTGATACAGAAAATAATAATTATTGCAATAGGAGAGCTCTGTGTTTCTGGATGAAAAAAGTCATGCAGGTAACATGTAGACCATACACTTGGTTTATGCCAAGTGTGCTTTAAGGGTGTATGCACACCTCTGAGCTACAAAGAACCATTCACTGGCCACAGCAGCTCTTTACGCAAAAATGTTTGAGAAGATGTTTAAGACAATGATTGAAACTTGGATGACTGATTTCAAGGTCTAATCTGCATGTTAAAGAGCATCCTTTTATATCCTGAAGGTTCTTGCTCGTCTGAGTGATTTCTTAGTTAATTCAAGGTAAATATTTATCAGAAACTGACTAGCTGGAGAATCAGAGGTGTTAGTCATTCTACTGTTACTCTTAAGAAACCTTAGTCATGCTAGAGCCCAGGTGATTTCCGCAAGGGCCAACACATGCTTCACCCTGGTTTAAGGATCCCTGCCCGCGATTCAAAGTTTCACATAGATTAAGACTCCCCCGCCACAATCTGGCAAGAAAGGCAGTTCGGGAGATGTTCCTGTGCAAGCATCCGCCGGTCTAATATCCAAAATATACAGTCTAGAAAAAAAAAATAAAAAATAAAATCTGTGTTTCATATGCCTCGATAGTTGGGGGGAAAAACAATAAAGGGTCGGGCTCGCCTCGCCTGCAGCCCTGCTGGCTCGGCGTGTTTCTCGGGCACGGGTCAGCTCTGCGACCCAGCCTTTCCTCTGTGCTTATAAATACATCGCTGCTAAAGGCTAGTTGGATAGGACAGGAAAGATTAGTTTTCTAGGGGTGAGAGCTGCCCTGCGAGCGGCCCCCCCCGGCCCGGCCCGCGGCGCGGGGAAAGGGTCCGCTAGTGCCGCACCGCCGGGAGCCCTGCCCGGGGGTCCCCGGCCGGCATCGCCCCCGCCCCGCCGCTCCCTGCCCTACCCAGCATGGAGAAGATGAAGTCCTTCGCCGTGTGGATCTCCAGGGCTCGCTGGTCGTCGTACTCCCTCTGATCGTGCTTGGTGAATTCCTGGATGAGTTTATTTAATTCCTCCACCCTGGCTCCCGATCGGAAATCCAGCTCCGGGAAGGGAGGCTTGCTGGTGGTGCCGGCGGACCCTGCCTTGCTGGCGAGAGGCGCCGCCATCTTCATGCAAAAAA